>NC_142420.1:11612500-11912500 GCF_059516105.1 Syngnathus floridae | reverse complement strand
TTTTTAAATGGTATGGCTCTCACGGAAAAATTATTTGTAAAATATGGGCATGTATGGCTCTGTCCGCCAAAAAGGTTCACGACCCCTGGCATAGGGGAAAGCAGGAAACAAGAGATTCAGATAGATGAAAAAAGAAAAAGAAAAGTGTGGCGTGACCAGGACTCAGCCGCTTATGCATTTTGTTCTTGGTTGTGATTCGACCAATATGAGAGAGGGGAAAGCAGGGAGCGAAAAGAGAACATAGGATTTGGATTAATGCCCAACTCTGTCTTGAGCGGGCAGTTCTATTTCTTCTAAATAGGTTTCGATCATGTTGAACACAGCACTGTAAATATTCCCAATGGTAGACGCTAAAGAGTTGTATTGGGACATGTATTCATATACATATATATGTATATATATATATGTGTGTGTGTGTGTGTGTGTGTGTGTGTGTGTGTGTGTGTGTGTGTGTGTGTGTGTGCGCGCGCGCGCGTGTGTGTGTGTGTGTGTGTGTGTGTGTGTATATACATACATATATATATATATATATATATATATATATATATATATATATATATATATATATATATATATATATATATATATATATATATATATACCGTAATTTCCGGACTATAAGTCGCAGTTTTTTTCATGGTTTGGATGGGGGGGCGACTTATACTCAGGAGCGACTTATATATGTTTTTTTTTCACAAATTTTTACTTGATCATTAAGACATCACTTACAAGTATAGTTGACCACTTCCCATATTATTTTTAGTATAGTTGATCACTTCACATGCTTTTATATCTTTATCTTGAACATATTCAAAACATAAAAAATAGAGAAAACATCAAATAAAGCAATTAACACTTTAAAGCACCATATCCAAGTCCACTGTCTGCTGTATGTACACTTGCTCCATTTTTGCTCCTATTATATTTATTATTATTATTTATTATTATTATTTGTTTATTTATCATTTATTCAACACTCTTATTTATTCATTGTTTGTGCCTTCTTGGTTTTTTTTTTTGTGTTGCTTGTATGCATATGTGTACTATCTCACCAAGGGATAGTGGAAACGTAATTTCAATCTCTTCGCGTGTCTTAGTATATAAAAAAAAAAATCAACGATAAAGCAGACTTTGACTTTGATAAAACAACCAAAAAAATATATATTTTCAGACGAAACTGGATGAGGGCGCTCTAAATTTCACCGTTGGCCGTGACTCATCAACTGGGTGGGCTTAAGAAAAATGGCACCAAAAAGAAACTCATATTTTGCAGGTTACAAACTTCAAGTTGTAAAATATGCAGCTGAAAACAGTAATCGAGCAGCAGAAAGAAAGTTTGGAGAACCGTGATGTACCAATGGATTACTATTTCAAGTGACGTCAGTAGCGCGGCGCGGCGGTTGTTTACATACAAACGTGCCCACACAAGGACTGCCGGCATCATTAGCGGTGATCATTTCTAAGTGACACGGAGGACAAAGAGTTTGAAGGAATTAAGGATTTGGAGTGACATAGAAGGTTTGAAAAACTATTATGGCTTTTACGCACGCCCGGTCCTACTCTACTGAGTCGGGGGCCGGCGCTCGGCCGAGTGGTTGTCCGCGAACGGTGCGCGAGGCTCGGACATGGCCATTACGCACGCCCGGTCTGTCTGGAAGTCCACGCCGCCACACGCTTGGAAGTTTGTTTTGTTTAATAAAGAGCCGTTTACCAAACCCACGTCTATCCTTGTACTTTGTTAACGCTACAATATAGTTATATAGTAGATCTGTGGAATGAAGACGAGGCTGACGTCAGGGCGCACGCGCGGCGATGTTGACAAAGGACGAGGAATTTGATCGATGGATTTAATGGAATTAAAATGCACGGATGGTTTGATAATATTATTGGCTTGTATTATAGTTATTTGAAATAGTTTATCTATCGTTATATGAGCCTGTGGAATATTTTGAAATGCAAGCGTCCTCAGCCGTGCGCACCCATTGTTGACAAAGAACGATCGATGGATTTAATGAATTGAAGTGACACCGATGGTTTTATAAACATGTTATTCATATAATAGTTGTCCTTAATCACTCTATATGTTACGTCAGGCCCGTTCTCAGCTCTTTGTTTGTGTTTGTCACGTTAGCATACCTATCGTTTAGCCTGTTGTTGCTATTTAATGAATTGGAGTGACACCGATGGTTTTATAAACATGTTATTCATGTAATAGTTGTCCTTAATCACTCTATATGTTACGTCAGGCCCGTTCTCAGCTCTTTGTTTGAGTTTGTCACGTTAGCATACCTATCGTTTGGCCTGTTGTTGCTATTTAATGAATTGGAGTGACACCGATGGTTTTATAAACATGTTATTCATGTAATAGTTGTCCTTAATCACTCTATATGTTACGTCAGGCTCGTTCTCAGCTCATTGTTTGAGTTTGTCACGTTAGCATACCTATCGTTTAGCCTGTTGTTGCTATTTAATGAATTGGAGTGACACTGATGGTTTTATAAACATGTTATTTATGTAATAGTTGTCCTTAATCACTCTATATGTTACGTCAGGCCCGTTCTCAGCTCTTTGTTTGTGTTTGTCACGTTAGCATACCTATCGTTTAGCCTGTTGTTGCTATCGTTTAGCCTGTTGTTGCTCGTTCATGACTGTTTTTGGTGTGGGATTTTGTCGAATAAATTGCCCCCAAAATGCGACTTATACTCCGGAGCGACTTATATATGTTTTTTTTCACTTTTTGGGCATTTTATGGCTGGTGCGACTTATACTCCGGAGCAACTTATAGTCCGGAAAATATATATATATATATATATATATATATATATATATATATATATATATATATATATATATATATATATATATATATATATATATATATATATATATATATATATATATACAGTCAAACCTCGGTTTTCGACATTATTGGGACAGAGCTGTTGCTGAAATTTAGAAAATATTTTTAAAATCCTGATGTACATTCCAAAATTTAATTGGACCTCAGTGCGCAGGGAGCTTAATTTGGTCCGATCGCACTGGGCGCTCACTGTCGCATTGCTTTAAGAGCGTCTTTGTGTTTTAGGATGGCTTTACTGCTCCCACTTGCTTTCTTTGGAGGCATGATTAGGGGTTAATACAATCCTCAAAGTAACGAAAATACAATAACGAACGGAATCAGTCGGCATCCGGGCCGCGCAGTTGGGTTTCCTCGGGTCCTTTTGGCTCATCTCGTGAACTCCGAATTTTGTTCGACAACCGAAGCAAAACAATCTCGAATTTTTCATTAGAATTCCAATTTTTTCGAGAACCGGGACGTTCGAAAACCGAGGTTTGACTGTGTGTGTGTGTGTGTGTGTGTGTGTGTGTGTGTGTGTGTGTGTGTGTGTGTGTGTGTGTGTGTGTGTGTGCGTACGTACGTACGTACAGACAGACAGACAGACAGACAGACAGACAGACAGACAGACAGACAGATAGATAGATAGATAGATAGATAGATAGATAGATAGATAGATAGATAGATAGATAGATAGATAGATAGATAGATAGATATAATTTATATACATTATTTTAAATTGACCGTGCAGAAAATGCACAAAACTAGTATTATGATTCACTCACTGGTTTAGTCTGTAATGTCAGAAAAAAGGGATAAATGTTGATGCGTGCATGTTTTTTTTTTTTTTGGTATGTCCTTGTTGGATTCTGTCCACAATTTAGGGAGCGCGTTATCTGCGCCTCACGGCAAAAGCCTTTGCCAATCATCTGTTATTCAATTTACTCACTGCGTGCTCGTTTGATTTCTTCAGATTTAGGAAAATGCAAAGACACTGAAGCAGAAATTAGACTTAGACAGCTTGGTTGAGTTCAATCACAATTCTTGTTCAAAAAGCTCTGTTTTCAGGAAAGTGCAATACAGCGCTGGGCCCTTCAAGAGCGGAAAGTCTCCATTCAGAAAAGGCAAAGTCCAAGGTTGTTAGATCAGTTTTATATTCAGTAGCACATTGTGGGCTGGGATTGATGGGCGATGAGTCTTCGGGGTGGGGCAAGTTCGAAGGAGAGTCTGCTTCCATGGGAGTGGTGCTGGTTATGGGCGATTCGGTGTGTTGGTGGGGGGCTGTTGGTGTGTGTGTGTGGAGGGGGCTGTTGTCTTCCATCCCGTCTCTCGGCCTTGGCGATCATCTTTGGCCGAGTTCTCGGGTGGCTCCTTCTGGCACCAGCTGGTTTTATCTCCACGTGACCTTCCTGTGAACATTCTTCTCCAATCTTGGACATACACTGTCGTACCGCATTCAACCGTATCTTTGCTTTGTTAGGCAAACTATTTCCCTCTGTGCAGAGCGTTCAGTAGTAATCAAAAACTGGCGTCTAGCATTAGTCAAAACATAAGATACAATCAAGTACTGAACGGTCAAGACGACTCTGGCCGTGTCCATGATTCAGAGAAAAAACATCAGGCATGCATTCCACAGTTCCTTAAGGGTCATTAAGGTATTTAGGCAATATATCAAAAGTCATTTGTTATTTCAAAGTCCTCAGAAATATATATATCAGATCATAAAGTTATAAAAACCTTTCTCATCACCACTTATCAAAAATGTCTAGTTATGTCTTCTTTATTGATTTGGTGTGTAGGTATAATTATATGCTTCAAATGTTTCTTTTATTTATTTAATATGTGAATATACTTGTCTGCTTATGTACTTTATTCAATGAGGTTTGAGCATATCTGTTTTTGTAGCGAGGCAGGACTTTTTGTATTTCGACCTCATTCCTTCACTCCCTCTGTTGACCTCAGTTTTACTGAGGTCACCAAAATCGTTGATGCCACCAGGGTCCCTCTGTTGGCACACCACGTCCCTCTGTGGAGCCGCTACAAGTCCCTCTGTGGGGCCGCCAATGAGTGAGAAAAATAAATATAGATAAAATTCATACCCAGACATTTGTAAAAGATGGAGAGTGGAAAGGCAATTGGCCTAGACGACATTCCAGTGACAGCATGGAACTATCAAGGAGAGATGGCAGGGGAGATTCTTAAAAAGCGAGAAGTTCCCCGGAAAGGTGTTGACTTCTATTTCTTAATTCAGACCACGGCGATGCGCAGAACTGTAGTAGCTACAGAGGTGTTGTTATGTTTATTAAGCAAAGCATGAAGTTATCGGAAAGAATGTTAGAAGCGAGGCTTGGAAATCTACTAGCCAAAATAATGGAGAGTGTGGCAGAGACAAAGATAGGACATGCAGATGGTTGGTGGCACAGAAAGATATGGAAACGATCGCTCTGCAGTCGCGGCCCCTAACAGGAGCAGCCGAAAGAAGTGGAAGATGAGAAAGAAAATGTGAAAGAGAAATACATAAACAAATAACGAATTACATACGTAAAACAAATAACGAAATACATACATACATATATAGTACATACATATAGACAGACAGACATCGAACAATTGCCCATTCGGCCACTCAGCCCTTCAGTCAGTCACTCAATGAATCACTCAATCAATAAACCAACCAATCAATCAATCAACCACCCAATCAATCAATCAATCAATCAATCACACAGGTGTTAACTAATTTGTAATTGTATTGCAAGCAATTCAAACTCTAATGGAATATGATGATGTCCATATCTGTTTTATCAAATTCTAATCCTACTTTACCTTTGTATAAGGCACAGGTGTCAAACTCAAGACCTGGGGGCCAGATGCAGCCCGACACATGATTTTATGCGGCCCCCGAAGACAAATTGTGCTTTTTATTCATGAGTCATTACTCGAATTGCAAATTGTCTTCACTTTTAATAATATTTTATTTTTAAATATTAGACCAGTTTTTATTTGTCTGATTTGAAAGCGAGTTACTTGTCAGTTTGTTTTGTAGCTTTTACTCTATATAATATGAGGTGCTCACACATTTATTTGGGTATGACAGTCATACCGGTCCTCCGAAAGAAGCTATGACTACACTGCGGCCCGTGAACAAATGAGTTTGACCCCCCTGGTACAAGGGATAGCCTTCTCATTGATCAATCACGTATCTTAAATCATGCTTTTCCTCCTTTGAAGCGACTATGTACTTCAAACCCAAACGGCACCATTTTATAGGGAAAAAACTTGTTGAATCTATTTGTTTTCGACATAATACTACCGCAATCATCTTAAATTTGTTCAGTTTATCAATCCCTTCCATTGTTTATCCTGCAATCACGTGAATAATGTGTTATTCAAACTTTAACGTTCATAATCCACCTGTTCCCAATTTGTTTGGAGTCTGTATGTTATTGTTCTAATTTTTTACATTTAATACTCTCCCACCTATTTGATCCTATCTTGTGAAGGTCTACAGTTTATTATGAGCTATTTTGAAACTCTTCACACTTGTTACCAGGCTTTGGCTCCATCTCATGATGTTGTCTCCCATTCACTTCATTTCTGCCGAGCTGCTTCTTCTCCTCCGTCCAGCATGTTGAAGACTTAAAAACCATCAAATCTGAAAACACTTAAAATCTCACAATTCCCCCCTTTGTTTTTTGTTTTTTTCTACCTCCCCCTTTTGACACAAAATGTGTCACAATGGTTAAAAAGTAAAAATAACAATATCCATGGTGACATACCCATCGCCAGCTGGACTTCGGTGTACCTCCAGATGCCATCCTAGCCTGGAATCACCAATTCTCAGTCCCTGAAACTCGACTGGCAGCATCTCACATGGCTGTATGAACAAAAGCCACCACCCACCTGTAGCTGTGCATGCAGCTCTCCGTACAATAAACATCCATAATACCAAAAAAAAAAATTCATGATGATAAAAATAATCCACACATGGGCGCATGTCAAACGCATGAAATAGAAAATTGGAGCCTGCCGAGCCTGTCATGAAACCGATCACATTTACAAACTCGTTATGAAAAGTAAGGGGTTAGTTGTTAATGCATGTTCACAGACATGACACAAAATTCTCCAAGACTGCAGTTGACAACCTGCAAAGTAAAGCAAGTTTAACAAATAAAGCACAATCTGCTCCCTGGGTTGCTGTTAGAGGCTGCAATACAATTAGGTAAAACATCAAAACAAGGCAAGTCATCACAAATTCCGTCACATACATTTCGTCACACTGTCAGGTAAGTCCAGAGTTGTTGTCATACACTGTCTTGGCTCAGAGTCTTGATTGTCAATGCTGGTATAGTCACGTCTGGTCATAATCTTGAAATGGGCCTTCTCCATTGAAGTCTTTTGTTGTCAATGGTGCCCCAGAGTAATCCTAAACCCATATTTAGTCCAAAATGAGCCCTAATCAATCTTGCTTTTTTCAAATCTGTAGTATCTTTATATTTTTCAGGTAAGAGGAATGTTATCCTCTGCTGTGATCACATCACCCCAACCTTGAATCATGTTAACCATTTACAATACAGAAACCCCATCCCAAGTACAGACTTGACATTCATACAGCATTACAGACAAACTGTCATCCCACAACACACACATAAAACATACAATATTACATTGTAAAAAGAACCCTCCCTATGCAAAATTTTCTCCTCAATTAAAATTTCCCTTTTTATTTCAAATATTAATATTAAAATTAATATCTAATTGTCTGGTCTCCTGTCCTCACATCGTTTGCCAATATGCATAATACTGGAACATGATTTAACTCCCCCTTTAGTTTGCTCACATCTCACACTTAGACTATTTGACACTTTGTGTTGAGCTGTAACTTCAATATTTCCACCTTCTCATATTTCTTCCACTAAACAGTTCCATTTTGCTTTCAGTTTAAATTCATCCCTCCAAATAACTACCTCTGGCAAAAAACCAAAAATTTTTAGAGCACTCCCTTTTACTGTCACCTTGTTCCTTCATTCATCTCCTCACAAGCATTACTGACTCTCCTAAGAAATGATACTGAAAATAATGTTTAAAAAATATACACAGCTTCCTCCTGCCACTTACACTATAACCTTGGATTATCGTTCTCATTTTTGTTGATGCCAATTCTTAGAATTAAAAAGAAATACTTACTCTTGATAATTGAGTGACGCTATATCACAAATTTTGAAAACCTTCTTCCATGTTCCCCCTTTGTTCCTATCAAAACCAATTAGAAATATTTTTGCTGTCATGATCATCATTGTGGCCCTCACACTTATTGTTCTTGTATTTTAAATAGGCAATTTTTGTACATTTGAAGCCCTTTGAGACTTGCTTGTGGGCTATATAAATAAACTTCACTTGCCTTGACTTTATTATTTAACTTCTTCTGCATTCTTCTGCCTCTTTTTATTTATTTATTCATTCATAGCTTAACCACTTCCACGTAACCCATCTGATTCACTTCATTCCACTCCCAACACACTCCACATACCCATGCCAAATATTCTGAACATTCACGGTCCCCGAGAAATTCAGAAACCCCAATCCAATATTTCACCATCCATTCTTCATGGCACCTCCAATATCCCTTATCCACTTCCACACAATACCTTCCATTCATCTTCTTTCACATCCTCACTTCCAACATTGCGATAAAATTTTGCAAAATTTTATTTTTTTTCCCCTTCTAATTTCTTCTAGTTTTCCTTTTTTCTTCTTCTTTTTTTTTTTTTCCACTGACTCAACTCATTTCAATTTTTTTTTAACTGTTCATCTTATGCCTACCTATTCCAAAACTTCCCACTCCCCAAATTTCAAATTTTCAACTTTAAAATTCACGCCCAATTTTACAAAATTCTTTCTATATTTTTATCAATTTTCTCGCCAATTCAACACGTTCCAAATTTAAACATAATCTTGTAGCTTTCCCCGAATTTTTATTCAGCCTCTTCGCTTTCACACGCAATTTCTACAGAAATGAATAATTCTAGTTATTATTGTTAATCATCTGTGGCCCTCGTAAGGACAAGCCGCACCAGTAATGGATGGATGGATGGATTGTTAATCCTAACCCCAAATGCCTATCATAAATTGCCATTTAAATCAATTGTCGCAAGGGTCATGTCAATGTATTTGTTATTTAAAGCCCTACTGTATTACTATTTTGCCGACTTTCCAGAATTCCAACTTTCTTATGGCCCCTCACCCCTTCAAGCTGAAATATGCATCTTATAAGTCAGTCGCAGTTGATGTGTAATTAAATTCTGTTGTTTTGATAAAGGTCAATTAAGTTTAGCAATTCAGCCTTCTGTTGCCCGAATCCAAATTTTCACTGGTCCAATTATAAAATTTCATTATTTCAGTTAGATTAATTATGTCTTCGAAATGCTAAGTTACATATAAAAATTTATGATTCAAATGATTTAATTTCTATTGATCAATGTCCACTTTGCAAAGTTTCTGATCACGCTGTTGTGTAATTTGTCAGTGCATCTTCACTGTCCCTATCTATGTATTTTTTTTTTATCCCCGTTTCAGTGTCAATAAGCAGCCTTATTATTCCCACTTTTATCAAAACTCCTCAGTTATGTCTGCCCCAGCACCCAAACACACTTCCATCCCTTTTTGTTCCACACTCCACCAACTTTGTAATGCTTCAGCAGTCTTTAGCAATGTGTCCAGTTTGACTTCATGTGACTCGTGCAAGTCTTTAGCAGCCTCTCCTCTTAGATTCTCATGATGATGATTCAGGGCTGGACCGTCCGCCATTCTCAAATGCGTCCATCTTGTCTTTGTTCTTTCAGTCCATTTTCTTTTTGATCTGCAACTGTGTGTATTCCACCAACTGTATGGTTCTTGTCCTGTGAAGAGCTGTGCTTGCCCCCTTCAAGCATAATAATAGTTCCTGTTGTTCTCCCAAAGGTCAAAGGTGTCTCATGACCAGGGACAGTCCTCTGTTGATTTTGAGGCAGCCAGTAGAGTACAAGGACTCAGTTCAGGACTTGTGCCATGCGCGAGGGCAGAACACACTGGGACACAAATTTCACAAAACTATCTTCGTGTTATCAGTCTTCATGTGTAGTATTTGTTCCTTACACCCCAAATCTTCCCATTAACATATTGTATCCTATCAGTTGCGCACACACATCATCTTACTATCAAGCCGCCCTTATCAAAAGCTTTTTTTTTTTTTTTTTTTTTTCTTTTTTTTTCGAGTAATCCATCCACCCTACCCATTAACACGGCTAAAATCCTCGTTCCAGTGTTTATCATCAAATAAAGTTCCGAAATCCTTTGTAATAAACTGTAATGTAATTTAACAATCTACCAACATGGTTGTATATGCGGTGAATGTTATTGTTCAATCTATAGGTCATACAGCGCCTGTGTTCCAACTATGACACTCCTCCTTGGTTTACCATCTCATAAGTTATTGTTGTCAGCAGCGCTAAATGATAGTGCTTGAAAGTGAATGTCTTATCGCCCAATTTAAAACACATGCCGCATTTGAGCGAGTATTTATTCATTTATTTGCCATCCTCATGTTAGCTGGCATGTGTCAGAATTAAAATGTAATTTTGCTTTTAATTTTAAGTCTTTCAAAATTGCTTTATCCTTACTGCACCGAGATAAACTGTCAAATATATCTTTAAAAACAAACAAAAACAATCTATGCTCCTGCACAGACTCTTAAAAGTGGCACCCAAATGCCAGATTACAAATCAAACCTCCTCCTTCACTCTCACATTTTTGATAAAACAGTCTACTTATCTAGACACTGTCATCACATACGAAATAATGGCCTGCAAATTAAATATAATGTCGTTGCTCTGGTCCCTCAAAACATGTAACTAGGATTTGGACAATTATTAACCCCCATCAATTGATCAATTTTCTCCTCACTAAATTCCTAGCCTGTTAATCTATCTGCATAAAGAAGACATTTACAATGCAGGGGATAAGAGAATAACAAGGAACACCTTAACAATAAACACAAGGAAAACCTAACAATAAACAAAATAAACCCAAACCACAATCAAAACCAAATAAACTCGGCCCATGACCTATGTAGACCAACACAGTACTCCAAATATTTCCCCATTAAAAATTTAAGCCTTTTTGTGTAGAGCACCATTGATTTCTAATCATTGACCTAATTTTATCCTTAATTTAATCCCAATCACGAATGCCCCCTACTTACTTTACTTGGTGTTCTTTTAATAAAAAGTGCCCCCTTGCAATGTCGTTTTTATTTGTTGTTTTTAACTCTAAGTGATTCAAATCTTTGACTTATCCTTACATGTGTCCTTGTATAGTCTTATGTCATAACCAATCAATAATTCCCCCTAAATTTAAAATCTGCAATCATAATTTAATTTTATCCAATTCTACAATGTATGTTCTCTCTTACTCTCACATTTTTATGAGGGCTGGGCACTCTCCTCGTTGGACGAGTTTCTGACCACAACCCTCAGATTATTCTATCATTTCTAATTTTTACATTTAACAATGCAAATCTGATTAACCATTGTCTAGCACACCGTTTCCGTGCACCAATTTAACGCAATTCCATCCTTTATAACGAACTGATACACAAAGACAAACATACACATAAACAAACACACGGGCCCACAACATAGACATGACAATCTTCCCAGTTGATAACAAGGGTGGGGGGGGGCAACTGAAGTGCGGAGAGCCTCGCCATCACCACGTCGCACAATGTAACCCCCCACCTCTGTCCAAAAGGTGCATTTGTGCCCACCTGACCGTTTGGCCCAAACTTTAGAGCTGCACCCTTTTGAAAACAAAAATGGTTACAGTTTAACCCCACCACACAATGGGATATAACCTTCATGCTAATTAAATATACATTCTTTATCAAATTCTTGTTAAGCCATTTTTCTGACTCCAACTCTCATGCGAAATCAAAATAAAATCAACAATTTTATACAAATCAACTTATTGTTCTTCATGAACCACAAATCATCACTTCCATCCCATGAACAGCACCACAACTAATCACTCACTTCTTCAGCTGCGCCGCTGTCCCATCTGACAGCCAAGCCTGCTTTCCACACAATATCATCATAGACACACTTCAACAATTATGTAGCGACCTGGTTAACCCAGTTACCCTTCGCCCTAGACAACAATATAAGTCTCTAAGGTCGCACTATTGAGGTCGCCAGGCATCCGTCCTGCTATATCAGCGATGCCGTCACCATTTGTTTTTCTTTTTATTTTTTTTATTTTTTTTAATTATTTTTTTTTTCACGAGTCCCTGACTCGTATTGGTGGCCTGGCCGATCCAATCGACCCCGACCTTAGGCAACAGTATAAGTTCCTAAGTGTCTACTATTGAGGCCACTCAGGTGCCCATATGCTAGTCACTGGCATCCCACAAGTTCCAGCGGTGTGAGCGCCCTTTGCTGATCAGACAAAGTCCTCACCACCTTTCTCTTAATTCACCACGACTCGGACATCCCAGATGTCCCTCGCCTTAGACAGCCCTATAATGTTCTAAGGTCACACTATTGGAGTCGCTCGGCATCCGTACTGCTATATCAGCGACGCCTTCACCTGTTTTTGTATTTTTAATTTTTTCCACAAATCACTTTTACCAAGTTCCACACAAACACACTTCTATACAACCACCATTCCTGAACACAGAGCTGAAATTATTAATTTTTGAATTCCGCTTTCACTCCACAATATTGCTGAACTGGGAGAGAGAAAAAAAGTTTCCCCCTTACCTTTTGTGCCGATCGGACTGCAATACTGTTGAGCAAGAGCGGAGAAGGAAGAATCTTTTGTGGAGCATGCACTTTCCCTTCTGAAGAAATCACGTCGGATGGTCACCATTTGTTGGATTCTGTCCACAATTTAGGGAGCGCGTTATCTGCGCCTCACGGCAAAAGCCTTTGCCAATCACCTGTTATCCAATTTACTCACTGCGTGCTCGTTTGATTTCTTCAGATTTAGGAAAATGCAAAGACACTGAAGCAGAAATTAGACTTACACAGGTTGGTTGAGTTCAATCACACTTCTTGTTCAGAAAGCTCTGTTTTCAGGAAAGTGCAATACAGCGCTGGGCCCTTCAAGAGCGGAAAGTCTCCATTCAGAAAAGGCAAAGTCCAAGGTTGTTAGATCAGTTTTATATTCAGTAGCACATTGTGGGCCGGGATTGATGGGCGATGAGTCTTCGGGGTGGGGCAAGTTCGAAGGAGAGTCTGCTTCCATGCGAGTGGTGCTGGTTATGGGCGATTCGGTGTGTTGGTGGGGGCTGTTGGTGTGTGTGTGTGGAGGGGGTTGTTGTCTTCCATCCCGTATCTCGGCCTTGGCGATCATCTTTGGCCGAGTTCTCGGGTGGCTCCTTCTGGCACCAGCTGGTTTTATCTCCACGTGACCTTCCTGTGAACATTCTCCTCCAATCTCGGACATACACTGTCGTACCGCATTCAACCGTATCTTTTTCTTTGTGAGGCCAAGATATTTCCCTCTGTGCAGAACGTTCAGTAGTAATCAAAAACTGGCGTCTAGCATTAGTCAAAACATAAGATACAATCAAGTACTGAACGGTCAAGACGACTGTGGCCGTGTCCATGATTCAGAGAAAAAACATCAGGCATGCATTCCACAGTTCCTTAAGGGTCATTAAGGTATTTAGGCAATATATCAAAAGTCATTTGTTATTTCAAAGTCCTCAGAAATATATATATCAGATCATAAAGTTATAAAAACCTTTCTCATCACCACTTATCAAAAATATCTAGTTATGTCTTCTTTATTGATTTGGTGTGTAGGTATAATTATATGCTTCAAATGTTTCTTTTATTTATTTAATATGTGAATATACTTGTCTGCTTATGTACTTTATTCAATGAGGTTTGAGCATATCTGTTTTTGTAGCGAGGCAGGACTTTTTGTATTTCGACCTCATTCCTTCAATGTCGTTCACCCGCACAGTTTCACGGATGGGGAGAGGATATTACACAGCACACAGGCTGCAAAGTACGAGCTGTAATTGAATGATTTTTTTTTTTCCGGGAATGAAAGGCATTGACTGACATATGCCAATCACTTACTTTTCCATGAAAATCAGCGATTGACGGCTGATCAACCAGAAGACCACTATGAATGTTAGTGATTCTGAAAGTTCTGTCTCTGTGCCTGAAGGACCATGGTGGAGGAATGCTGGAAATGAGTGAGGAGCTTGATAAAGATGAGTGCAAACAGGAACCTGAGGCCATATATGAGACCAACTGCCACTGGGAAGGTTGTACCAAGGAGTATGATACCCAAGACCAACTTGTACATGTGAGTTTGCATTTAGTCTTATCGACGGACAATTTGCTGTTATTTAATTAATATGCAGGAAAATGCTGCTGTTATTTATTTAATGTGCATTTGATACGCAGTAAAATGCATTGATTTTGCTTATGTACCGAGACCGATGGATGGATGGGTGGATGGATGGATGGCTGGATGGATGGCTGGATGGATGGATGGATGGATGGATGGATGGATGGATGGATGGATGGATGGATGGATGGATGGATGGATGGATGGATGGATGGATGGATGGATGGATGGATGGATGGATGGATGGATGGATGGATGGATGGATGGAGAGAGGGATTATTGATCCCCTGGGGGAAATTCAGTATTTCCGGCAGCATTCGTACTGCAGAGTGGGTATATAAAAGACATACTGATGACATGAGCGCAACTCAATTTCATCAGCCTCAGCATTTTGTTTGCTGTGGTTAAGTTCATTTGAGATAAAGGTTTACATAACTTTTCTGCCACTTGTTAAATTAATGTGATTGTGTCTGATCAGAAAATTGTCCAGTCACTAATCTTTTGCCACTGATCTTTTCCTGTTGACACGCTCAGCGTTAATCAGGCTTCCTGCTCTCGCCAAATTTGGGACAAGCCTTGCAGCTGTGTGCCCCTGACCCTCACTCCCTCAGCTGCCTGACCCCTGACCTCTATCTGAGCAACAGCCCCTCTCCTGAATCCCAGAGGGCCACGCATAAATCCATCATCATGCGAGCAACTCTGGCATTTAGAAAACTGCAACCTTTCTCGGACATTTCAACACTCGTTCCAATGTCCAACTGACTGTCAGTTACCTCAGAGCTCTGGTCAGGAGGGCATGTGTAAGAATTGCAGAGTGGGCTTTGGTCTCCACCAGTCAAGAATCTTTGACCTAACTATTGATGCAACTGATTCCTCAAGTTTAAATAAGATCACAATTTTTATAAATTTTACAAAGTTTTGATTGCAATTGAGATTTACCCCTTGCCCCCTCAATTCTTGACCACATCTTTTAAAGCACTTGGGGTGTTCAAGTGCACCTGTAAATGTTGGCTTCTGCTTAACCAAAATAATCTGGTTAGAAGACCCCCAAAATAAAAGATGCGGTGCGCTGCCTGAAAATAGAGGTCTCTGCTGGATTACACACTTGTTTCCATTCCTCTTCCGCCACTCAAAATAGAACGCAGAACTGCCCACTAGTCTAGTCAAGTCTTAGCTTGTAAAAAGAAGCGACAATTAGAGCATTTCCAACTACAGTGTCTCCTCAGGAAATGAAGTGATTCCTTCCAGGGCGCAGTTATTTGTAAGCAGTACATGGAATCCAAGATTTTGAATATTTCTTTGTATGCAAAACAAGTTATATAAATCCAATATTTAGAGCCATAATCAGGTAATATACAAGTAAGAGATACAAACTGGAATCAAATCCTTTACGGAGGAAGTCCCGATTTCTATATACAAACCTACAAGCCTGAGCACAGACTGTACAAACATTGTTTTTGATTTTTTTTTTTCTTCATTACTGTTGACAGACGCACAATGCCTGCCAGACATTATTCATGGCAGGGTTACTCACAATGTGTGTCATTATTGTGCTTGTGCTTGAAGGAAAAGACAGGAATTTGCTGACTCATTTTTGTCACCAAGCAATAGCTCTGTACCCCTGTAGCGCACATGTGCCTCAATGTGACAAGTTGTTTCTTCAGCACATCAACAATGACCACATCCATGGTGAAAAGAAGGAGTTTGTGTGTCGGTGGGTGGAGTGTTCTCGAGAGCAGAAGCCCTTCAAGGCCCAGTATATGCTGGTGGTCCACATGAGGAGACACACGGGCGAGAAGCCGCATAAATGCACAGTAAGTACGACAGAACATTGAGATACACAAAATAAGTAACTAGTAACATTCTATCGTCTCAAAATCCTCACTATTAGCTTGTTGATAAATTAAAACTGAATATAAGGGTTGTCTTTGGTATTGAAGCTGCAATCCACTGTTTCTGAGTTTGTAATCGCTACTCCCACCTGCGACCAGAAAAGAAAATTGTAATTCACATCCACGATGCTCATTCTTGTACGAGCACAATTGGAGACTCAGTACAGGCTGGAATCGTCATAACCAATTAACAGTGTTTACATAGGTACGAAAAGCTTTCAACAGTTACCGCTTGAGGAACACTTAACTTTAGTCTCCACTCACAAAATGTAATTACAGTAATCCCTCGTTTATCGCGGGTAATTGGTTCCAAAAACCACCCGCTATAAATGAAATCCGCGAAGAACGGTCACCAACAAGAAGTACTGGGCAGGCTAACGAGTTAGCGGAAAGATGCTAATTCGCGATCTTGCTAACACGCGAAAACGGACTTGTAAATGAACATTTGGAGCAATAATACATTGTCCTGAAGGTTAGATGCATGTTTCCTCAATTTAGAAATTTTATTTTGACTTTTAAATGTTTTTTTTAATTTGGAAAAAAAATCTGCAATATAGTGAAGCCGCGATAAACGAAACGCGAAGTAGCGAGGGATCACTGTACACTTCATAACCACGACCCTCTTATTTACACCTCCCAACCCCATATCATTTGGTCATGACTGGACAGTAAAAGTAGAAAACCTTCCTAATCCACCGACAGGTTACACCAAGTAAGTAATGTTGAGACAGATACCCATTCCTTTGCATCATTTTATTTGTGACATTTTCAACAAGAAATTAGTGCCTCGCAGTCTTACCCTTCCGTACTACGTGAGCGTGGCAATTACGATTTCAGAGGTGTCGACGTTGAGGAGGCATTACACGCTCTAGTTTTCTCATGTCTTCAAAGAAATGACGATTGAGGAGAAAAAAACATCCATCCATCCATCCATCTTCTTCCGCTTATCCGGGGTCGGGTCGCGGGGGCAGCAGCTTTAGGAGGGACTCCCAGACTTCCCTCTCCCCAGCCACTTCATCCAGCTCATCCCGGGGGATCCCAAGGCGTTCCCAGGCCAGCTGAGAGACATAGTCTCTCCAGCGCGTCCTGGGTCGTCCCCGGGTCTCCTACCGGTGGGACATGCCCGGAACACCTCCCCAGGGAGGCGTCCAGGAGGCATCCTGATAAGATGCCCGAGCCACCTCATCTGGCTCCTCTCAACGTGGAGGAGTAGCGACTCTACTCCGAGTCTCTCCCGGATGACCGAGCTTCTCACCCTATCTCTAAGGGAGAGCCCAGACATCCTGCGGAGAAAACTCATTTCGGCCGCTTGTATCCAGGATCTCGTTCTTTCGGTCACGACCCATAGCTCGTGACCATAGGTGAGAGTAGGAGCGTAAATCGACCGGTAAATTGAGAGCTTTGCCTTTTGGCTTAGCTCTCCACCACAACGGACCGGTACAGGGTCCGCATTACTGCCGACGCTGCACCGATCCGCCTGTCGATCTCGCGTTCCATCCTCCCCTCACTCGTGAACAAGACTCCAAGATACTTAAACTCCTCCACTTGGGGCAGGATCTCATCCCCGATCCGGAGAGGGCATTCCACCCTTTTCCGATCGAGGACCATGGACTCGGATTTGGAGGTACTGACCCTCATCCCGACCGCTTCACACTCGGCTGCGAACCGTTCCAGCGAGAGCTGGAGATCACGGCCTGAAGAAGCCAACAGCACCACGTCATCTGCAAAAAGCAGAGACGCGATGCTGAGGTCCCCAAACCGGACCCCCTCAACGCCTCGGCTGCGCCTAGAAATTCTGTCTATAAAAATTATGAACAGAATTGGTGACAAAGGGCAGCCTTGGCGGAGTCCAACCCTCACTGGGAACGAATCCGACCTACTGCAGGAAATGCGGACAAGACTCTGGCATCGGTGATACAGGGACCGAACCGCCCTTATCAGTTGGCTCGGCACCCCGTACTCCCGAAGCACCCTCCACAGAACCTCCCGAGGGACACGGTCGAACACCTTCTCCAAGTCCACAAAACACGTGTGGACTGGTTGGGCAAACTCCCATGCACCCTCGAGGATCCTGCCGAAGGTGTAGAGCTGGTCCACTGTTCCACGGCCACGACGAAAGCCAAACTGCTCCTCCTGAATCCGAGGTTTGACCTCCCGACGGACCCTCCTCTCCAGCACCCCTGAATAGACCTTACCAGGAAGGCTGAGGAGTGTGATTCCCCTGTAATTGGAACACACCCTCTGGTCCCCCTTCTTAAAGAGGGGACCCACCACCCCAGTCTGCCAATCCAGAGGCACTGTCCCCGATGTCCATGCAACGTTGTAGAGGCCTGTCAGCCATGACAACCCCACAACATCCAGAGCCTTTAAGAACTCCGGGCGGATCTCATCCACCCCCGGGGCCTTGCCACCGAGGAGTTTTTTAACTACCTCAGTGACTTCGACCCCAGAGATTGGAGAATCCGCCTCAGAGTCTCCAGGCCCTGCTTCCTCAATGGAAGGCGTGTAGGTGGAATTGAGGAGGTCTTCGAAGTATTCTCTCCACCGACTCACGACGTCCCGAGTTGAGGTCAGCAGCACGCCATCCCCACTGTAAACAATGTTGACGTTGCACTGCTTCCCCCTCCTGAGACGCCGGATGGTGGACCAGAATTTCCTCGAAGCCGTCCGAAAGTCATTCTCCATGGCCTCACCAAACTCCTCCCACGCCCGGGTTTTTGCCTCAGCAACCGCCGAAGCCGCGTTCCGCTTGGCCATCCGGTACCTGTCAGCTGCCTCCGGAGTCCCGCAGGCCAAAACGACCCGATAGGACTCCTTCTTCAGCTTGACGGCATCCCTTACCGCCGGTGTCCACCAGCGGGTTCGGGGATTGCCGCCACGACAGGCACCAACGACCTTACGGCCACAGCTCCGGTCGGCCGCCTCAACAATGGAGGCGCGGAACATGGTCCACTCAGACTCAATGTCCCCCGCCTCCCCCGGGACGTGGGAAAAGCTCTGCCGGAGGTGGGAGTTGAAGCTCTTCCTGACAGGAGATTCTGCCAGACGTTCCCAGCAGACCCTCACAGAGCGTTTGGGTCTGCCAGGTCGGACCGGCATCTTCCCCCACCATCGGAGCCAACCCACCACCAGGTGGTGATCAGTTGACAGCTCCGCCCCTCTCTTCACCCGAGTGTTCAAAACATGCGGCCGCAAATCCGATGACATGACTACAAAGTCGATCATCGAACTGCGGCCTAGGGTGTCCTGGTGCCAAGTGCACACATGGACACCCTTGTGCTTGAACATGGTGTTCATTATTGAAAATCCGTGTCGAGCACAGAAGTCCAACAATAGAATACCGCTCGGGTTCAGATGGGGGGGGGGTGGGGGGGGGGGCGTTCTTCCCAATCACGCCCTTCCAGGTCTCACTGTCATTGCCCACGTGAGCATTGAAGTCACCCAGTAGAACGATGGAGTCCCCAGAAGGAGCGCTCTCCAGCACTTCCTCCAGGGACCTCAAGAAGGGTGGGTACTCTGAGCTGCCGTTTGGTGCATAGACACAAACAACAGTCAGGACCCGTCCCCCCACCCGAAGGCGGAGGGAGGCTACCCTCTCGTTCACCGGGGTGAACCCCAATGTGCAGGCGCCCAGCCGGGGGGCAATAAGTATACCCACACCTGCTCGACGCCTCTCACCGTGGGCAACTCCAGAGTGGAAGAGAGTCCAGCCCCTCTCGAGAGGGCTTGTACCGGAACCCAAACTGTGCGTGGAGGCTAGTCCGACTATATCTAGTCGGAATTTTTCTGCCTCGCACACCAGCTCGGGCTCCTTTCCAGCCAGAGAGGTGACATTCCATGTCCCAAGAGCCAGCTTCTGCAGCCGGGGATCAGACCGCCAAGGTCCCTGCCTTTGGCTGCCGCCCAGCTCACATTGCCCCCGACCCCTTCGGCCCCTCCCACAGATGGTGAGCCCATGGGAAGGGGGACCCACGTTTCCTTTTCGGGCTATGCCCGGCCGGGCCCCATGGGCGAAGGCCCGGCCACCAGACGCTCGCCTTCAAGCCCCGCCTCCAGGCCTGGCTCCAGAGGGAGGCCCCGGTGACCCGCGTCCGGGCGAGGGAAAACAAAGTCCATTTATTTCAATCCTCATAAGGGGCTTGTGAGCCGTGCTTTGTCTGGCCCCTCACCTAGGACCCGTTTGCCATGGGTGACCCTACCAGGGGCATGAAGCCCCCGACAACATGGCTCCTAGGATCATAGGGGCACGCAAACCCCTCCACCACGATAAGGTGACGACTCATGGAGGGGGAGAAAAAAACAGTCCAAGGATTTGTCTGATCAAACAGGGAGCAGAAGCTATAAAGAGAGTTGAAGCTAAAAATGCAAAACCATGGACATCTTTTGTTTTTTTATTTGTGCTGGGATGGAAATCGCTTGTAATAAAATTGTCTCTTGACTTAGTTTTTGCCATTTGAATAAAAAAAATTTAAGCATATTGAAAAATATATTTTATATATTTTCCTTGGGTATCTGGATTGAAAATTTGAAGGTTTTCTTGTTGAAATGAGGATTTTTTTTGCACCCGGATACTCACGTATATATGTGTTTATGTTGACCTATTATTGTACACGTATACACATATAATACAACCATGTACCGTATTTTCCGGACTATAAGTTGCTTTGGAGCACAAGTCACACCAGCCATAAAATGCATAATAAAGAGGAAAAAGACATATATTTCGCACTGGAGTATAAGTCGCATTATAGGGGGAAATTTATTCGACAAAGTCCAACACCAAACCAGACATGTCATCTTGAAAGGCAATTTAAAATAAAAATAGAATAGAGGCAACAACAGGCTGAATAATTGTACGGTATGCTAACGTTACATGACACATAAACAACAAACTGAGAATGTGCCTGACGTAACATATTAAGAGTTATTCAAATAACTATACCATAATTAACATGCTAACAAGTTTACCAAACCATCCGTGTCACTCCAAATCACTAAATCCAATTAAATCTTCAAGATTCAAGAGTTTTTTATTCGCCATGTTTGAGCGTGCCAAACAAGGAATTTGACTTCGGTAAATCACAGCCTCTGTTCAACATTTAGGTGACTAACAACAACACTCAGGACATGTGAAGAACGAAAGATATTCTCAAACACCCCCTGATCTTAAACTGATCTTAAACTCCCAAGAGGGCAAGGAAAAACTCAAAACTCCAGCTAGGGGAAATGAGAAACCTTGAGAAGAGACCACAGATGGGAGGGTCCCTCTTGTAGGATGACCAGGCTGCAATGGATGCAGAGAGGACACATAGTACAAACAGTGTAGACAAAAAAGGTGTGGAAAGCGGGATGTTATTGCACAGTAATGACTCTGAGACTCTAAGAGTGGTGTGAGTTCATCAGAGCGACAGCTTGGGGGAAGAACCTGTCTCTGTGTCTGCTGGTTTTAGTGTACAGAGCTCTATAACGGCGTCCGGAGGGGAGTAGTTCAAACAGGCTGCAACCTGGGTGCGAAGGGTCTGTTGAGATGTTACTTGCACGTTTCCTGGTCCTGGACAGGTACAAGTCTTGGATAGATGGGAGGTTCATCCTCTGTGTCACAATTAAACAACTCCGCTAACTCCTGAGGAAGACGATGCAGCGCTTCTTCTTCTACGTCGCTTACGTCAGACTCATCATCAGTTGCAGTTCCAATTATTCCACAGGTCTAGAGAGCCTTTTGCAGCTTAGTGTGAAACTAACGTGAAATTATAGACTAATGTGTTAATAATTTCACACGTAAGGCGCTCCTGAGTATAAGTCGCACTCCCGGGGCCAAACTATGAAAAAAAAACTGCGACTTATAGTCTGGAAAATACGGTAATGTTGAATGTGATAGCGCATTCTCTATGGGGGATTTTTGGCACCAAAACATGTGAAACATTTTAATTTTTAAATTAGACAAAATGTATTCCTGAATATCCTGAACTTTGGGAGTTTAGAGTTGGAAGGAATTGAATTAGTCAAAACATGTTGAAATTAGAGGGAAAAAAATTTAAATATGTAATTTATTTGGTGGGTATTTTAATTAACATTTCCCCCCAAATATAGAATTGTTGGTATGTGGCAATTATTGCATTGGTTGGGATAAACTGAACAATTCAAAGTTGGAATTATTGTAATTGGTCAAAAGATGTAGAAATCACAGAAGGAAAATGCAACCAAAAAAAAGTTAAACATTTATAATATTTTGTGGGTAGTGCAAGCTGAAATAGCACTCCTTGACCTTTTACCAACTTAAACTGTGTAGGGAATGGGTGGATGGATCCCTGTGGCATTTCTTCTCACCATTTCACACTGGCTTTCTGTCTATTTGCAGTTTGAGGGCTGCACAAAAGCTTACTCCCGTCTAGAGAATCTCAAGACCCACCTTCGGTCTCACACTGGGGAGAAACCCTATGTGTGTGAGCATGAAGGCTGCAACAAGGCTTTCTCAAATGCTTCAGACCGAGCCAAGCACCAGAATCGTACACATTCTAATGAGGTATGTGAAGTTGTCAACCAGCTTTGTGTGGAGCACAGCTTTCACATACACGGTACAATCGTGCATTGGCAACACTTCTAGATCTGAAGATTTGTCTTTTCTTGGTAAAAGTGTTAATGTTATGATTCATGTCAAACATATTGTCTGTTTGTCTGTCCTATCTGTGTGATGCTGAATTTTAACTCTATTTAAACAAATTGTGTTTAATCCCTTTCAACAGAAACCATATGTATGTAAAATTGCGGGTTGTACCAAGCGCTACACAGACCCCAGCTCTCTCAGGAAGCATGTTAAGACTGTTCACGGACCGGAGGCTCATGTCACCAAGAAACAGCGAAGTGACGCTCCTCGAGGACTTCAACCTCCCAAAGATAATGGCAAGAATGAGTTCCATTCTAAAAATGGCACAGGAAGTGTGGATGAAAGGACCGATACCAAAGGCACCATGAGAAGCATGGAAGACTGTCTACAAGTCAAATCAATCAAGACTGAGAATTCCATTGTGAGTCATGATTATACACTTGAAGGTGTTATTGCCATTCTAGTAATTTGATTGAATACTGTTATCAGCATGACTTGTGTCCCTTTGTTTCCACATTTACTAACACTGACACCACTGACACTGTGGTTAAATATTTGACTGACAGTTGTCTGCATGCTTAAGTCACATTTTCAGTTTTTTGCTTGAATGTGCTTTTTTCTTTCCCTTAAAATTTCCATAATGGATAGCCTGCACTGAGGTGAGCATTCCGTTTTCTCTGTCTCATGACTCAACCAACAAGAGTTAATGCCTCTTCATGTCTTGTTGCATTTGAATTAGTCTGGCAAATTTATGAAACTGTTACTTTTTATACATAAAGCAGTAATTACAAAATCTTGATTATGATAATATATATATATATATATATATATATATATATATATATATTCAAAGGTTTTAGTGGGATCACAACTACGTTTTATGTATAAATCAGTAATCACAAAATAGTTATATTCAAAGGTTTTAGTGGATCACAACACAAGTAGTTGCATGTTTAAGCTTTTAAATTACAGTATATATATACACCTGTATATATCATATATGCATATATATATATATATATACCGTAATTGCCGGACTATAAACCGCACCGGATTATAAGACGCACCAGCTAAAATTCAGGGATATTTCAGTTTTTTTCTTACATAAGCCGCACCGGACTATAAGATGCATGTGCACACAAGTTTTTTTCCAAGAAAGACAGTACATAGAAAGCCTTTTTAACGTTTTAATAACATACTTGAACATGTCTTTCTAAACATTGCCTGTGGCGCAGCAGTCGTACCGCAACAACGGGGAAGTGTGCACGCGAGTTATTAACAAAGAAAGACTGGACACAGAAAGTTTTTTTAAAGCTTTAATAACATACCTTAACATTTCTTTCCAAATACTGCCTGTGACGCGGCAGTAATACCGCAGCAACACGGAAGTAACACAGTAAAGTCACTGAGACGCAGCGGTAACACAGCAGCAACACGGTAGCACAGCACTAACAGGGCTGGTTAAAAAAAAAACATACCAGTAAAAGTAAAAAAAGAGCCGTCTTCATCTTCCTCCTGTGCACTGAAACCATCAAAGTCTTCCTCCTTAGTGTCCGATTGGAATAGCGTTAGATATCCTTCGCCTCACACTTTCTCAGTCTCTCTTTCGTCGTCGCTTTTATGCATTTCTTCGAGTGTGAAGAGGGTCTGTTCATGCTAATCTTATTCATGCACGAAGCGCTAAATTACATTAAACTAGCAAGCGACACGTATAGCTTAAAAGCAGCATCATATGCATTTCTTTTGTCCCCCATAATGACGGTTTGTGTATAAAAGCTTCCTGTCTTTGTGTGAGTGCGGGTGTGTGCGTGATGCGCGAGACGATCAAAACACAAACTAGCACGTCTTCTTCGGCGCATTATCTCTTCTTCGTCTGTCTCGCGCTTGCTTCCTGCTAGAGCGCCCCCTGGAGACCGGAGGCCGTAAAAATCCATAAGTACGTCATCAACATCGACTGCCTTTGGCTTAAAAGCGGCATCATATGCATTTCTTTTGTCCCCCATGATGACAGTTTGTGTATAAAGGCTTCCTTTCAGTAATGTCCGTCTTGATCGCGTTCTGCGTGAGGCGCGAAATGTAAACACAAACTAGCGCGTCTTCTTCGGTGCATTATCTCTTCTTCACATGTCTCGCTCTTGCTTCCTGCTAGAGCGCCCCCTGGAGGCCGGAGGCCGTAAAAATTCATTCAAATTCAAGTACGCCGCGCCGCCGTTTAAGGTTCAAAGTAACCTTCTGAATAAAATGCATTAAAAGTTCACATTCATCAACTTGTTTTTGGTGAGCGAAATGTCAGAAGAATTGAATTTAAATGCTGATTGATTGGGTTTTAATACAATGCAGATGGTCCAAACAGCGCCACTGCTTTGTCTAATCTGTGAATGACATGGCAGAGTAAGAGAAAGGGTTTAGAGCACAGGTGTCAAACTCAAGGCCCGGGGGCCAGATACGGCCCGCCACATCATTCTATGTGGCCCGCAAAGACAAATTGTGCATCAAATTCGTGTGTCATTACTAGAATTGCAAATTGTCTTCACTTTTAATAATATCTTTTTTTTAGATATTTGACCAGTTCTGAAAACGAGTTGTTTTGTAGCTTTTACTGTATATAATAGTGTTAAGAGTAAAAGTGATCAAGTCATCACGAAAAAAAATCTTATATAAGCCGCACCTGACTATAAGACGCAGGGTCCAAAATTTTGGAAAAAAGTCGCGGCTTATAGTCCGGAAATTACATATATATATGCATATATGATATATACAGGTGTATATATATATATATATATATATATATATATATATATATATATATATATATATATATATATATATATATATATATATAGATACACATATATATATATATATATATATATATATATATATATATATATATATATATATATGTATTTGTGTGTGTGTGTGTGTGTGTGTGTGTGTGTGTGTGTGTGTGTGTGTGTGTGTGTGTGTGTGTGTGTGTGTGTGTGTACCATATTGGCCTGAATATAAGACGGTCCTGATTATAAGATGACCCCCTCTTTTTCAAGACTCAAGTTTGAAAAAAGACTTTTTGAACACCAAATTTAATTTTTTTACAGAAAATGATTACATCTGAAACAAATGATTATAACAACATAATTGAGAGAAAAAGCATGTTATTTTGCCTCATTCAAATCATGCAAAAACTTAATCTTAAAACACATCTTAACATCTGAACATTTAAATATGTAAACTAAAGTGCAATCACATTTGTAAATGAATGGCTTCTGGTTTTTGAAATGTAAATAAACCACTGTGATAAAACAACAAAATTGCAATAACTACATTAACCATCAAAGTGAAGTCTAACTGTAACTGTAGTCTTGAAATAAATCTGAATAAGGCAAAATATTGCAATAAAATAATGTAAACTGCTATCACTATTGTTGGGGAGCCTGAGGACTGTATAGGGGGTTGGCTCGGATGGTTATGCTCTTTTCGCCCCCGGGTGTCGGTCAGAACACAGGAGGGAAGACGTGGTTCAGTTTTGATTGCTTTACTGAATTATTGGCAAAAAAAGTAACAGGCACTGTGGCTTTGATTAATTGATTGATCAATTTTATTTCGAGCTTAAAAACAGAAAACGATATCAGTAAAATACAAAAGGAAAAAGAAAAGAAAAACAAAAACAGGACAATAACAAAATGTCTCAAGCAAGTCATAAATAACTTAAGAATTAGGCTCGAAAAGGAGTAGGAAGAAGTTAAAGAACTTTTCAAATCCTACCCACTATCTCTTTTATCTATTCATAATACAGATTTTTCTATATCTATGTACTTATATACCATAATTATATACCACACACATTACTATACTTATGTAATAATGTACAATAATCAGAACAATAATACTATGTGCTAATATGCAATAATCAGAATAATCAATAATAATCAATGATATACCGTATTTGCCGGTGTATTGGTCGACCTTTTTCGATCCAAAATCGACCGAAAAAAATCGACCTCGACTTATACACCGAGTCATAAAATTTAACTTCGTATTCATCGCTTCAAATGTGATGGTAACCAAGGCCGTTTCTCATGCATCTCATTGTGCGTGGGTGTACGTCCGTCAGGCTCATCAAACAGCGAGAAACTGAATCATTATAAAGCGTTCGTCGCATTAACACGCATCCTCAGCAACAATTTCAAATATTCTCACCTCAATAACGGACATCGAAAGCCAGGCAGCGACGATGACTGCTAGGGGGAAGTACTGGGTATTGAGCGAATGTGCGAGTCATCGCGCGTCAAGCAACAACAATAACTACCGGTACGTAAACATTCAATCGCCATGTCTAAATGAATGTCGTTGGCACTTAGAAAATATTCGCCAAACTTGGCCAGACTTCCAGGGGAAGAGGCTGAATTTTCACTTGTTCTGGACGACCGGAGGAACCAGCCGAGGCGAACACTTTACGGCGGTTGAGTCGTTGGCACTTAGAAAATATTCGCCAAACTTGGCCGGACTTCCAGGGGAAGAGGCCGAATTTTCACTTGTGGTGGCCGACATGGGGAACCAGCCGAGGCGGACACTTTACGGCGGTTGAGTCGTTGGCACTTAGAAAATATTCGCCAAACTTGGCCGGACTTCCAGGGGAACAGGCCGAATTTTCCCTTGTTCTGGCCGACATGGGGAACCAGCCAAGGCAGACTCTTTATGGCGCAAGAGCCGTTGGCACTTAGAAAATTTGAACCGGGCGGCGTGCGCGAGTGCGTGGCCCGCTGTAAGTCGAATGAGGCTCTGCGATTTCATCCGTGGTGCTTATAAAGTGCCGATCCGCTCGGCCGGAGCTATTTTCGGCCTCCCGGTGGTGCCGGGCGGCGTGCGCGAGCTCGCCGGCCGCTGGAAGTCGAATGAGGCTCCGCGATCTCCTCCGCGGTGCTTATAAACAGCCGATCCGCTCGGCTGGAGCTATTTCCGGCCACTGCGCATGCGCACGGCCTCCCGGAATTTGAACACATTTCGTCAATAAATTTCGCATATTTCTGATTGAATTCCTAAGTTTAATATAATGCAACAATTGAGCTCGACTTATACAAAGGATATATCATAAAATCGTAAATTTCCGTCGAATTTTAGGGGGTCAACTTATACACCGAGTGGACTTATACACCGTCAAATACGGTAATCATCAATACATTATAATCAATACCATATAATCAATACAATAACACAGGTCAACAACAAATTTGTTGTCTGAGTTTTTTCAGCTGATTTAGGACGAATCTGATGCGCTGAATCCAAAAATCACATTGGTTTTGCTCAATCAGGTCAAGTTTTTGAGATATGGCCACGTGTGCTTACCATGCATATTTCGTAATTAAACTTGGTGACCAGGATAAAGCCTGGGCACCACACATAGT
This sequence comes from Syngnathus floridae, assembly GCF_059516105.1. Classification (NCBI taxonomy): domain Eukaryota; kingdom Metazoa; phylum Chordata; class Actinopteri; order Syngnathiformes; family Syngnathidae; genus Syngnathus; species Syngnathus floridae. The sequence goes on along the minus strand of NC_142420.1, from coordinate 11,884,366 downwards.
GTGCAAGGCATGCACTGAGACTCTGCGTGGATGGACCAATGGCAAGAGGAGTCTGAAATTTGGGATTCCTATGGTTTGGAGGGAGCCGACAAACCATGTCACTGACTGCTACTTCTGTGCTGTTGATGTGACCGGTATCAACAGAAAGAACCGAGGAAGCCTCAAGTATCCTGATCTTCAATCAGCACGTCGTCCTGTAGCTCATTGCGATGAAATTCCAGTGCCTATCTGCGGAGAACTTCCTGACATTAGTGAAGAAGACAAGAAGCAGAAGTGGTTTTTGAAAATGATGCTCGACATCCATTTCCCCAAAACGAGTTGCATGATCTAGTTCGCGACCTCAGCTTGTCAAAGGACTCTGCTGAACTGTTGGCATCCAGATTGAAAGAAAAAAACCTACTCTCTAACAGTGCTCGTATCAGTTTCTACCGCAATAGGCATCGAGAGTATCTCCGTTTTTTCCTCTGAGGAGAAGGACTTGGTGTACTGTGCAGATATTGCCATGCTTCTGCTCACGCTTGGTGTGTCACAGTACGAACCCAAAGATTGGAGACTCCTCATTGACAGCTGTAAGGGATCACTGAAATGTGTTCTGTTACACAACGGCAACCTGTTTGCCTCTGTACCTATCGCCCACTCGACTACGCTGAAGGAGAAGTATGAACCAGTGAAGTGGTTTTGGCATAAGTGGTTTATTTGTGTTGACCTGAAGATGGTGAACTTTTTGTTGGGACAACAGTCTGGCTTTACCAAGTACCCATGTTTTTTGTGCATGTGGGATAGTAGAGACCGTGCTCAGCATTACACGAAGAAGGACTGGCCTGTGCGGGAGGAATTGGTGCCTTGTAAGGAGAGGAACGTCATCAACGACCCTCTGGTGGACAGAGACAGAATACTCTTCCCACCTCTGCACATCAAACTTGGCTTAAACAGTTCACCAAGGCTCTGGACAAGGATGGTGACTGTTTCACTTACTTGTGCCAAGCTTTTCCAGGATTAACCATGGAAAAGTTGAAAGTTGGCATCTTTTACGGTCCTCAGATCCGTGAGCTCATCAGAGATCCAGAGTTCGAAAATTCAATGAACGAAGTGGAACTGGAAGCTTGGAAGGCATTTGTTCTGGTAGTGAAAAACTGTGATTTTGTCACAAGATCTGATTTTTTCAAATCAACTTGGCACAAAAACCTGACCTGATGGAGACAAATAGATGTTATTTCCTGATTCAGCAGCGCAAAGCTACCCTAAATCAGTTGTAAAAATCAAGGCAACATTCAAAAAATAAAAAATTGTTGCCCAGTGTAATCAATAATCCATATTTATATAATACCACAGATCGGACTGTTTTACAATACCCATGCTACCCCTCTTCCCTGCATTTGGCCCAAATTGATAGTTTGTATTTGTTTTTAAATTGGTTGATGGTTGGACATTGTTTCATTTCTGCTGTTCCATAGCTTCACTCCACAGATTGTTATGCAATGTTTTGTGATTGTGGTCCGGCAATTTTGTACTCTACTTTGGCTCATAGGGGCATACTGGCAAACTGGCAAAAGGGTATAGGCACCTGTTTGGTCGTAAGGACGTGAGAGCAGGTGTGTAATGTACATGGGTGAGTCTTTGGGTGTGTGCATGTGATTCTTGTGTGTGTGATTATTGTATGAAGCGTGTGAAGGGTGTGTGGGGTGTGTGTGTGTGTTTGTGAGTGTGTGCGTGTGTGTGTGATGTGTGTTTGTGTGGTTCTGCAACAGACAGAAATACAGCACGCTCAACTTCTGACGTCACACAATACTAGTAGACGGCACACATTACATAACTAACTGCGCGTAACGGTTCCGCTATACTAAGTAACCATAAATGAAATACTCTCAGCAACACACCAAACATAAGTCATCGAGACAACAAATACATTTGCTGGCGACCATTAGTCGCCGTGCCGCTGCGTAACGGCTACTCACACGATGCGAGGCAAACTTAAAGGAGCGCGCGGGAGCTGTCAATCAAACGGCGCCACATAAAGCAAACCGCAATCGGACAAGCGGCACAACAGTGGACAGTAGTAATAATGAAATGTATATACTCACTTTGTGTCAAAGACGCACACGATCACAGCAACATACTCAATCGATACCAGCAACCTTTAACTTACCGCTGTGCATAAGTTAATGGGTATAATGTCTAGACTCCGACCCCCACTTTTTCAGTCTCATTTCAATGCAAAAAACATCATTTTGTATTCAGGCCAATACGGTATATATCAGTGGTTCTTAACCTGGGTTCGATCAAACCCTAGGGGTTCGGTGAGTTGGTCTCAGGGGTTTGGCAGAGCCTCCACTGTGGAGGTCCGAACATACCTGACTTATCGTGTAAATTTGTGATGCCGCATATCTGAACTGGCCTCACAAAGGCAACAATTAAATCCCCGTCCAGGTGTCGCTGAGGTCAGGCGGTTGGGTTTTCCCCTCGAAGCCCGGTCTCATAGACGTGCTGTTGTTCTCGTTCCTCACCGACCTTGAGGTGGTCTCCTCCGGTACTCCCTATCCGGGCCTATTCCACAACACTTCGAAGAAAACAAGTTCATGCAGTTTGCCTGCACATTCTTCGGCCCCCACCAATCCACACGAGCACTCCAATACTAGATATTAATATGATTATAAGTTTAACACAACCTTAAAAAATATGTTTGCAAACTCCCGAAAGCACATTTCCCTTTAGTGTGTGTATATATATATATATATATACTGATGTGAGTGCCCAGTTATCTGATGCCGCCAGAGAATTTGAGAGAATGCGTAATTTGCAGAGAACAAATTTTATATATATATATATGTATATATATATATATATAGGTATATAGGTATATATGTGTGTGTGTATACATGTTTATATGTATATATATAAATATACACTTATGCACACACGCTTTATTATTTATTTATATATACCGTAATTTCCGGACTATAAGCCGTGATGACTTGATCACTTTTACTCTTAACACTATTATATACAGTAAAAGCTACAAAACAAACTGACAAATAACTCGTTTTCAAATCAGACGAGTAAAAACTGGTCAAATATTTAAAAAAAAAAGATATTATTAAAAGTGAAGACAATTTGCAATTCTAGTAATGACACGAATTTGATGCACAATTTGTCTTCGCGGGCCACATAGAATGATGTGGCGGGCCGTACCTGGCCCTCGGGCCTTGAGTTTGACACCTGTGCTCTAAACCCTTTCTCTTACTCTGCCATGTCACTCAGAGATTACACAAAGCAGTGGCGCTGTTTGGACCATCTGCGTTGTATTAAAACCCAATCAATCAGCATTTAAATTCAATTCTTCTGACATTTTGCTCACCAAAAACAGGTTGTAATGAATGTGAACTTTTAATGCATTTAATTCGGAAGGTTACTTTGAACCTTAAACGGCGGCGCGGCGTACTTATGGATTTTTACGGCCTCCAGGGGGCGCTCTAGCAGGAAGCAAGAGCGAGACAGGCGAAGAAGAGATAATGCGTCGAAGAAGACGTGCTAGTTTGTGTTTACATTTCGCGCATCACGCAGAACGCGATCAAGACGGACTTTACTGAAAGGAAGCCTTTATAGACAAACCGTCATCATGGGGGACAAAAGAAATGCATATGATGCAGCTTTTAAGCCAAAGGCAGTCGATGTTGATGACATTATCTTGTGTCTACTCTGAGCGTACTTATGGATTTTTACGGCCTCCGGTCTCCAGGGGGCGCTCTAGCAGGAAGCAAGAGCGAGACAGACGAAGAAGAGATAATGCGCCGAAGAAGACGTGCTAGTTTGTGTTTTCATCGTCTCGCGCATCACCCACACACCCGCACTCACACAAAGACAGGAAGCTTTTATACACAAACCGTCATTATGGGGGACAAAAAATATGCATATGATGCCGCTTTTAAGCCAAAGGCAGTCGATGTTGATGACATTATCTTGTGTCTACTCTGGAGCGTACTTATGGATTTTTACGGCCTCCGGTCTCCAGGGGGCGCTCTAGCAGGAAGCAAGAGCGAGACAGACGAAGAAGAGATAATGCGCCGAAGAAGACGTGCTAGTTTGTGTTTTGATCGTCTCGCGCATCACGCACACACCCGCACTCACACAAAGACAGGAAGCTTTTATACACAAACCGTCATTATGGGGGACAAAAGAAATGCATATGATGCCGCTTTTAAGCTATATGTGTCGCTTGCTAGTTTAATGTAATTTAGCGCTTCGTGCATGAATAAGATTAGCATGAACAGACCCTCTTCACACTCGAAGAAATGCATAAAAGCGACGACGAAAGAGAGACTGGGAAAGTGTGAGGCGAAGGATATCTAACGCTATTCCAATCGGACACTAAGGAGGAAGACTTCGATGGTTTCAGTGCACAGGAGGAAGATGAAGACGGCTCTTTTTTTACTTTTACTGGTATGTTTTTTTTAACCAGCCCTGTTAGTGCTGTGCTACCGTGTTGCTGCTGTGTTACCGCCGCATCTCAGTGACTTTGCTGTGTTACTTCCGTGTTGCTGCGGTATTACTGCCGCGTCACAGGCAGTGTTTGGAAAGAAATGTTAAGGTATGTTATTAAAGCTTTAAAAAAACTTTCTGTGTCCAGTCTTTCTTTGCTAATAACTCACATGCACACTTTCGCATTGCTGCGGTACTACTGCTGCGTCACAGGCAATGTTTAGAAAGACATGTTCAAGTATGTTATTAAAACGTTAAAAAGGCTTTCTATGTACTGTCTTTCTTTGTAAAAAACTCGTGTGCACGTGCGTCTTATAGACCGGTGCGGCTTATGTAAGAAAAAAACTGAAATACCCCTGAATTTTAGCTGGTGCGGCTTATAATCTGGTGCGGTTTATAGTCCGGCAAATACGGTATATATATTAGTGTATATATATGTACACACGCTTTATTATATATATATACGTATATATATATACGTATATATATATATCACATCACAGGTCTAGCTGCTGTAATGTAAAAGCTTAAACATACGACTTGTGTTGTGATCTCTATTTTTCAACAATATAAGACTTATGCTAACTGAAAGTTAATAATTATATATTCAAGCTAATTTTCTTAATGCATGAGTGCTTATTACATGTATCCATCTACTCTCTTTCTCCCTCTTTCACTGCATACAACTTAAAGCCTGCTTGCTGTTTGTATATTGAAGGTTCAGATTTTAAACATATGTACAAAATGACAAAAAACAAAATTATGGATGTGAGATAAGCTACAATTGATTTTAGCAGAAGAGTCAAGGTAAAGTTTCCTCAGGAAAAAAAAAGGACTCTACTACTCTGCTTGATGATGTAAACATGTTCGCTATGCTAGTTAGACACGTCATCAGCCTTGGTAGAAAGCTTACTATAATTAATTTCACCAAAGCAAGACACACCAAAATAACTCATAATTGGCTGCAAACATTAATTTGAAGATCGTTATGTTAATACCTTGTTACCTTGAATTTGTCCAACATTGATGGGTGGTGCTCTCATTAATGTGACATCATATTGCAAGTATTCCCTGCTTTGGCAGCCACATTTCTGACGTCATTGTTTTGCAAGTGGGATAGCCTTCCTCCAAGCCACGGTCATCTGCGCTTGTTTAGCAGCCAAAAATTACCAATAAAATACATACTTTATTTAATTATTTAGTACCATATTGGCCCGAATATAAGACGACCCTCATTATGAGACGACCCCCTCTTTTTCAAGACTCAAGTTTGAAAAAAGACTTTTTGAACACCAAATTTAATTTTTATACAGAAAATAATTACAGTACATCTCAAACAAATGATTATAACAATATATTCGAGAGAAAAGCATGTTATTTTGCCTCATTCAAATCATGCAAAAACTATCACATCTTAATATCTGAACATTTAAATATGTACCATATTTATTCTAATTATCACCCAAGGCGATAATTAGAGAAGGTTTATGTCCAACGGGGGTGTGGGCGATTAATAGAGAACACTTTTTGTCCGATCGCCAAGGGGCACTGAAATGGGCAATAATATGTATATTTTCCTTATGTAGTATGCAATACCTGCATCTCACTGATGTTCTTAACACTAGAACAGCGGCTGTTTTGATCTACCTCGAACAGCGGGGTGCGTCAATTGACGCTCCATCGATGCGACACGTTACCGTCGCACATCACATGTTGCGCACGTCATGTTATCGCGATCGTCTTGTTCGAGCGCACGCCCCGATAACGTAATTGTGTGAGGATATTGTAGCGGAGTGACGAGTATAATTGTATTATAGTTTATGGAGAAGAACAATTTAAAAGGGACATTCAATGTGCTGTCAAATCAGTCATATTTAAACTTGCGCAATGACGTCGGCATGCGGTCGCGGAGGAAAACGTAAATGTAAGTTTTGGGGGGAATTTTTAGCAGCATGGGTAAAAATAATTATAGTATCATAATTAGAGGTATCAATGTTTTTTTATTTATATCATCGCTAACACACACTGGGCAATTATTAGAATATGGGCGATAATTAGAATAAATACGGTAAACTAAAGTGCAATCACATTTGTAAATGAATGGCTTCTGGTTTTTCCATTTTTGTTATCTCTTTTCTTACTTTATTCTCTTTTCTTTCTTATTTTTAATTTTTCTTCTTCGTGCTACCACTATTTTTATTTTTATTCTTTGTGACAGGACTGTCAGGCAGGGAACAAGGCGGAGGACTCGGATGCAGAGTCGTTTCTTTCTCTGATTTATTCCAGCACACACACTGATCAAAAGTACAACTCAAAACGCCTCTTGCGAGGGAAACACGTGGCAAAAGTTCAAACAAAAGCGTCGCACTGGGGCGAGACAAAAAGGCTATGGGGATCAAGGCACTAACAAAAAGCGTCGCTCTGTGGCGAGACAAAAAGGCTATGGGGATCAAGGCACTAACAAAAGGCGTCGCTCTGTGGCGAGACAAAAAGGAGGAATCTTACTGAGAGCTCGGACGTCAAAGAATCGCTGGTGGTCGGGACGAGGCAAGACACACTGGCACAAGACAAGGGGAAGACGCGGACTAAATACACACAAAAGGGCTGGGAGGCAGGTGCTGACAATTAGCGCCAATCACGCCGGTGCCACAATCGGGATCGGGGAAGACAAGACAACCAAACACCGAGGAAGGAAACACGAACCGAAACGGAAGGGATGACAAAATAAAACAGGAAGTAAAGTTACGACACCGACGAGACAGAAAACCGGAAAAATAAACGCGACCGCATGACAAGGGGTTCGCTTTTACCTGGGGAGTTAAGTTCAGCGTTTGCTTTAAGGATATCAAAGTCAAAGTCAGCTTTATTGTCAATTTCTCCACATGCCAAAGACACACAAAGAAACCGAAATTTCGTTCCCCCCTATCCCACGGTGACAAGACATGGCTCACAACAGACAACAAGTAAACAAGTATAACAAAAGCGTGCTGAATAAATAATGAATGAATAACACAACAAATAAATAAATAAATAAATAAGAGGAGCAAAAAAAATCTGCCGCCATCTAGCGTTGTGAATGGGTATAATGTCTAGACCCCGAATGTAAGATGACCCCCACTTTTTCAGTCTTATTTCAATGCAAAAAACGCTGTCTTATATTCGGGCCAATACAGTAATATTACCCATATGTTAGTTTAGTCAGGGGGAAAGGTTTGAAAAGTTAATTTCCTTCAGCCATCCTCAAGCTCGCTCACTGGTCGCCTCCTACCTCAAGTGTGACTCATTTAAATGCTCTGTGATGTAAACTATTAGATGGTAACATATTAGCCATGCTAGTTAGCCACCATATTTGCCTCCATCATAAACTTCGTCCATGCAGTACGTTTAATGAACCCCTAGAAGCAGTAAGCCGCTGATTGGTTGTTGTAGTAACAGGGGGTCGCATGTGGAATTCACCCTGACAAGCACTGATGGTGTTTAGGCTGAGAACTTGGGGTATGGGAAGAAGTCAACTTAACCTGTTTAGGGAAGTTTGCGCATTTAAAAAAAACATGATTGTGGTGTACCATCTAAAAGGTAAATTATTCCATGCCTCGTGTGTACCACCAAACTACCTCGATTTTCCATTTGGGTTACATCAGTGCTTGTATTATTTATTTATGTCCATTTGTTGCTTGGTGTCCCTCACTAGATGTATCAATCCAGTCCTGGTGGTCACTCATCATGTAGCAGTCAGCCATCACCTCTCAGCAGCACCAACAACAACGACAGTGGGGTAGAGATGGCCGTGCACAGTGGGGGCAGCTTTGGGGACCTGAGTGCACAAGATGAGTGTCCCTTGGTTGACTCGACTGTTCCTGCTGGGGGACAACAGACAGGGATAGGACTTCAGCTGAGGAAAGCAGTGAGTCATTGTGGCACAGTTACCATCAAAATGGAGACTATCAAGAAAGAAAAGCTGAAGACGGTGAGAGACTCCTGCCCGTGGGTCAATTCAGCACCACAGCCCCTACAGGGCCAACGCAACAACACTAAGCTGCCCCCAATACCTACAGCTGGTAACTATAAACTTTGATGTCTTCATTCAAGATGTATTGACCAAGGCCACTAATAATTTTCTTTGCAACTACAGGTTCCTTGCTGGAGAACTCCAACTTAACAACTAACCTCAACAGTTTACACAATGGTCAGCGATTCGGAGACCAGTCTTTGTGTGAAGTTACTCTGCTAAACCAACTAAATGATCGGCGTAATAGCACAAGCAGCACAATCAGCTCAGCATACACCATGAGTCGGCGCTCATCCGGCATCTCACCTTGCTACTCCAGCCGTCGCTCCAGTGAGGCATCCCAATTTGGTGCTAACCGTCATAACAATATCAGTTCAGCAGACTCCTATGACCCAATCTCCACTGATTTATCCCGACGCTCGAGTGAGGCTAGCCATTGCGGAGGTGGTGGTGTTGGTGGAGCAGGGGGAGGAAATCTCCCAAGCCTTCTAAGTCTGACCCCAGCTCAGCATTATCGTCTAAAGGCAAAATATGCTGCTGCCATTGGTGGAGCACCACCTACGCCCTTACCCAATATGGAGAGAATGAGCCTCAGGACCCGCATGGCCCTCTATAGTGACTCTCAGGAATATTCCACACACCATTACCACCAGCCACCCTCTGGAAATGTGCCACGGCGATGCAGTGATACTGGATATGGCAACCACAGCCTGATGCCCCATGAGGTACCTGCCAACCTTCCACGCCGGGCCAGTGACCCAGTGCGCTGTCCCACCCATGACACTCTTTCTACAGTTCCACGCTATAACAGTATGAACAGCATGAATAGTTCTTCAGAATGTCACCAAGCATTGGCAATGTATGGTTGCACTCGTTCTGATGGCAACCTGCAGCGCTACCCGTTTGCCCCCAGACCACCAAGCATTTCAGAGAATGTAGCTATGGAGAACATGGCGGTAGATGGGATGGGAAATGGGGGCGAACAGGGTGCGGAAGATGATATAGTTCTTCCAGATGACATGGTGCAATACCTGAGGTCCCAAAACCCAGGGAACCAAGGTCATAACTTGGGACAAGGGAACTACCAATTCAATAACCAGTCTCAGGGCTATCAGACTCGCAGTGCCCCGCTCGCCTCATTTTATTCCCAGAGAAAGGGTCCTTTGTTTGATGCCTGTTTCATGCAGTCTGGTCAGGATATGAATCATAGTGAGCCCCAAGAGCCTTTCTCAACGTCATCACATATTAACAAGAATAATATGCCAGTTCAGTGGAATGAGGTGAGTTCAGGAACCGTGGACACTGCAACAAAGCTCCCCAAACAGCAACATTCTCTCAGGGGAAACCTAACTGTTGTTCCACAGAGGAACAATTTTGCTTCCTTCCAGGCACAAGGTCAAGGCCTTGGCAGCAATCAGCAAGTCGTACCAGTGAATCAGAATGTGTATAAACAGGGCTATGCAAATCACGACAACAAGAGGCTGAACAACCCCCATCATCAGCAAAAACAGTGCAGCACTTTGAAGTTGAATGATCAAAGTTCTGTACAAGGGTTTAGCCAAGACACAATTCAAAATTCTATTTCTGCAAGCAATAATGTGCGTGCCACTCGGAATAATGTGATGGATCAAGGAGTGCAAAGTTATAGAGGAAGGGCACAACCTGATGAATATTCTCACATAAACCATGTGGTTTATCAGCAACAGCACTATAATATTTCATCCCAGCACAGCAACATACAGAATGGTACCAGTGTAATGTTACCACCAAGAACCCCAGTAGAACCCAAGCCAGGTGGCAGGCAGCATCCTGTTTCTGGTATGATGCAATTGAACAGAATACCCAAGTTATCTGATGTGAGCCCCGGTCTGCGTAACAACACGTCAGAGGCAAGTCCAAAAAGGCCCAATGGGACGGCGACCTTACGAAACAACTCTGAGAATCCCAACTCTGCAATGTTCTACACAGGTGAAATTCATTTCTTTGAACAAACACCTGCAACCTTCGAGGCCTCAGTGTCCCCCAGTGTAAGCCAGACCCCTGCAAATAACAACGTGGCAGTTAGTAACATGGTCTCACCAGGAGTCAACCAGGTCTCTAGCAGTACAGTGGATTCTTCCACAGGTAGAAATGGTGGTGCGGAACACACCCAAATAGATTTTGACTCGATCTTAGATGATGGGGATCACTCCAGCCTGATGTCAGGGACCCTTAGTCCTGGCCTTTTGCAGAGCCTCTCCCAGAATTCATCTCGTCTCACCACCCCTCGCAATTCTGTTACTCTCGCATCGGTACCAGCAGGAATTGGCAACATGGCCATTGGGGATATGAGCTCAATGCTCACAGCACTGGCTGAAGAAAGCAAGTTCCTCAATATGTTTAGTTAGGAGCAAACACAGCTTTAAGCCAATTCAGTCGCAATAATTCATACATCAGGAATACATGGACTGGACAAAGCACTGACTAAACAATGAATGAGTGGTCATTTTATTTGTTTTATTGTCACTGTCTACAGTATATCAGTATGATATTCTTGTTAGATTTGTATTAAGATGTTTATGTCAAGAATCTAGGAGATAAGAAAGGACTCATTCAGGCATATACACACAAACACCAGTGGCGTGTGGGGTCGACAGTGGAGGTGTAAAACATACATATGTACATACATATATACATAGTACATACATACATACATACATAGTACAGTCAAACCTTGGTTTTCGACCACAATCCATTCCAGAAGGCGGTTCGAGAAGTGAATCGGTCGAATTCTGAATCTATTTTTCCCATTACAAATAATGTAAAAAAAAATTTAATCCATTCCAAGACTAAAAAAAACGCCTAAGCATTTTTTCATTTGCGCATTTTTGTCCGAACGCGCAACCGTAGCGCGCCGCCGACTGTACAACTGCACCGCGCTGGCCATCGCTGAAATTTAGAAAACATTTTTAAAGTCCTGATGTACTTTCCAAAATTTAAGTGGACCTCAGTGCGCAGGTAGTTTAATTTCGTCCGATCGCGCAACTGCAGCGCACCGGGCGTTCACTGTCGCATTGCTTTAAGAGCGTCTTTGTGTTTTAGGATGGCTTTACTGCTCCCACTTGCTTTCTTTGGAGGCATGATTAGGGGTTAATACAATCCTCAAAGTAACAAAAATACAATAACGAACGGAGTCAGTCGGCATCCGGGCCGCGTGGTCGGGTTTTCTCGAGTCCTTTCGGCTCATCTCGCGAGGTTCGACCTCCGAATTTTGTTCGACAACCGAAGCAAAAAAATCTCGAATTTTTCATTCGAATTCCGATTTGTTCGAGAACCGGGACGTTCGAAAACCGAAGTTTGACTGTACATACATACAGACAGATAAACAGACAGACAGACAGACAGACAAACAGACACGCAAATTCACTCACACACACACACACACACACACACACACACACGGTATATAGTGCTGCACTGAAAGCATTTCACATTGCCTTGCAGAGGATATTGGGGATGAGCATCTAATCACAGCTCCGTCACAAGAAAACAGCTGGTATTCCAGTGGAGACGAAACTTTTAGAATTATACTGTATGGTACTTCCTTCAAGTAATATGATAGTCCTTTGTAATGTGTTATAATGACATACATAATCATGGTGAAATATTTGAAACTAATATCAGGGTCCACGGACTTGCTTTTTGATCATCGTCTGGACATTTGAGGATGCTATTATAATTCAGAGGCAAGATCTCTTTGTGACGTCAAATCCACAAGGGTGAAATATTGAAATGGACAAGGATATGCTTTGGTCTGTCAAGGAATTCGGACCCCTATGTGTGATGGGCAACATTCTCTAAAATAATATACAAGTACCTCTGTGTGTTCCTAATGGGATCCAACTCTAATTAACACATTTATAACATCACCCCCAGGACCTTTATGCCACAACCCATACCTCCCCTGGGCTATGGATGAACCGCAGGATGTCAAATTCAGAAAAGGACAGACTTTGATATTCAAAATCCTGTTTCTGCATACTAGCTCATCAAAATCCCAAGTTTTAATTTGTCCCTTGTATTTCTAAGTAGCCTTTAAAATTTTCTGTGTATTTACTACTACAGTATATACTTTTACAAGTTTGTTTGGGTTTGTGTGACACTGTATATAGCCTATGTATATTTCAAATAAACTATGACTTTTTTTCTGTGTACGGCTATAACTTGTGTTCTATCCACCCATCAAATCTTTTATACCTCTTATCCATTCTTGACTGGTTTTAAACCAGTCTTAGAGCTCATATATATATATATAGGTGACTCACATTCACACCTATGGACAATTAAGTCTTCGATTCATCTTAAAATCATATTTTTTGGAATGTGGGAGGAAGCCAGAGAAAACCCATGCAAGCTAGGGCAGAACACACAAACTTCACACAGGAAGGCAGGAGTCCAGATTCAACCCTCTTCATCTCAAAACAGTAAGGCGGACGTGCTTGCCACTTTTCTACCACGCCACTTCTTGTGCTCTGTCATCTCAGAATTGTAGACTTGTAATCAAGTCAAGTGGCATTTCCAATCAGACTTGGCAATTTGTCAGATTTGGGGGGAAATCTGTCACGTTACTATCACATGGTTTTATTGAACTTTATTGATCTCTAATTTAGATTTATCTTGAGGCATTTTTTGTCTCAGTTACAAAACATTTTACATTGAAAAGCCACAGAATTCCATGCAAATATGACAATTATTATTATTATTACTAATTATTTCTTACTCAACACTTATTTATTACTCATAACTTAACTTATTGCTCTTCTCTTTCTTTATTACTTGTGCAAAATTTTCTTTTGTACTATTTCTATGTGAGCTACTAGAACCAGAATTTCCCAAGGGAGCAATCCCAAGGGAAAAATAAAGTTGAGTCTAAGTCTAAAAGGACACTGGCATCAAGAAAAAAAAGGGTGTGTGCTGCAGCACCCAAAGATCTCACCCGATCCCACACCCAACCTGCACGTCCCTGTGCAAGACTGAGTAATATACTACATGAGCCCAAAGAGGCAGCCAAGTAACACACTATTTTAAGATAAGTTGATGAATTGAGCTGGCTCCTGCACCATGCTTTTTACATGTGTTAACTCTTAGGTGCCCCAGTCACTTGCTAATTTTTCCATTTATAATGGCTATTTCTAAATGGTATATGACAATAAAATGACCATGATTGAGTAATAAAGTTGAAAAAATCTAACTTTTAGAAAGTCATTTCTTATTAAAGTATTCATCATCATGAGGTGTGTGTATAATTTTGAAGTGAAATTTCTCATTTTGGAAAAAGGCCGTAACATAAAATGTGGAAATAGTAGTTAAGCACTGTGAATACGTTCTGGATGCATTGTAACTTACTGTTCATTTCACAGTGAAGATGTAAAAGGAGATGCCCCTCTGAGAAAAACACAGTTTCTTGGTATGAATCCCAACTCGCAACATGGCCACCATCAGGCAAAACAACACATGCAGAGGCACAGGGTCCAATTACCATGAATAGACCCGCTATGAAGCAAATACGATAGATACGAAAAGACAAAATTTCTCCTATTAGTTCTTGAGTATAAGTAGTATGATGTTTAGATGAAGAACACATTGAGTGTTATTTTGTAGTTTCAATATAACAGAATGTACAGATGAAAAACGGAGTGCGTAATGTCCTTTCTCTTTGACCTTCGAGGGCAGGCTATCATAATAAAGGGAATCACACATGAAGCTTTCTGTGACTTTCTTTCTTGGCCTGACTAATTTTTTCATCAAAGACTTCCTCTATTGAGGTATGTATGCCCATTGAGATCAGAGGGATGTGACCCGTGTTTGAGTTGGGGGTTACTTAATCCTATATAACTTTTGGGGCCATCCGGCTGCTTCAGACATGGTCAGACTAGCTCTCACTAGGAGAATTATGATCATCTTGCCTGTGGGATGTAGACCATGAAGGCCACCATTGTAGCTCTGGTTGGGGAGAGTCCAGGGTCAGTCCCAAACCCGCGTCATGACCTCTTGTAGGTTAGCCGCTATTGCCAGGCACAATAGCAGGCGGGTGAGCTGAGAGCCCCATCATGAGAGGGGTGTTGAGGAATGCTGCCATTTCATTGAAGTCACAGGGATCTTTTTATTAAAAGCTCATGTGTTGAAGAGGGAGGGGCTAGAAGGACATGACCTTCTTGGTCAGCTTCTCCTTTAGGTTTTTTATATTTTTCCTTTGGGCGGCACAGTGACGCACTTGTCAGCACGTCAGCTCACAGGTCAGAGGGTCGGGCTTCCAGCTCCGGCCTTCCTGTTTAGAGTTTTCATGTTCTCCCTGTGCCTGCGTGGGGTTCCTCCGAGTACTCCGGCTTCCTCCTACATTCCAAAGACATGCATGGTAGGCCAATTGACCACTCCAAATTGTAGGCGTTGGTGTGAATGTGAGCGCGAATGGGTGTTTGTCTATGTGTGCCCTGCAATTGGCTGGCAACCAGTTCAGTGTGTACCCCGCCTACTGCCCATAGTCAGCTGGGATAGGTTCCAGCTTACCCGTGGCCCTCATGTGGATCAGCTGTTCGGATAATGGTTGGATGGATGTTTTTCCTTATAACTGGCACAAAGAATGGACAGCCACTGATCCCACAACATGGAATGAATGAACTGTGTTCTTAGAAGGTATTAATATGAAGGTACAGGGTAGCTAGACATTTGCTGAATACCATGAAAATAAATGCCAATATGGCAGTTATTGTGTAATCGATGAGAAATCTGTGAGAACTCAGTAAGTCTACCCCTTTTTACTGAGGGTTAGTTATGTTTTTCTTTGGGCTACCTAGTACTTACCTTGGAAGAACTTGCAAAAAAAAAATTAAGTAGATTGAGTAAATTAACAACACTCATAGGAAATAGTCTCCTGGCCTTGAACCCATAACCTTCTTTAGGAGTTGTAAGGTTAAGGTTGACACTGCTATACTCCAGTACATGAACAGCTGCTGAGGGGAGGCTGGTGTTTTCATAACCCAGCACTATATAATTATGCACTAAAAATGACGAGAAAAAAAATCTTGTTCTTTAGCAAAGTCAATTTAACACTGTATGCAGATACTTTGACCTATTTGTTTGTCCTGATTATCCTTGCCATGTCCTGACCAGTAAAGGAGTCAAATATACATAATATATGATAATTCTAGTAAAGAAGCAAACCACAATGTCACTGGCTAGGTCAATGTTCAAATGTTGGAAGCATTTACTGTAAGGAGGTAACCCTCATCGCTGCTCCAAATCCATCACGCCAAGTGAGCACCACTCTAAAAGCAGTGGAACCATGAGGAAAGTTCCTTTATTAATGCTACAGACTGAAAACACTTTGATTTGTTCAAGACGAGTAATTGCTTCTATTTACAGATATTTACCTCTATAGATTTGATACAACTTTGAAGGTGGCATGAACCCACTCATTGTTCATGTGAACAAAAGTATTCCAACATGTGATTGACATTTGTAAGATACCATCACATTAACTGATGTTGAAAGTCCCTGTTTTCCTGTTGGCCCTGATTGTCCCCGCCTGCTTTGCTGTTTGTTCCTGCCTGTTTGCCTCCCTGTCCTGCCATGTTCTCCTGCCTGTTTGTTCATATTATCCTCTCCTCTACCACCATTTTCATTTTAATAAACCCTGGTCCAAGCTGCATTTGGTCGCCCTGCTTCATTCCGCACGTGACACATCTTCATTGTGTGTCTTACAAAATGACCAAACAAAAACTTCTTAGGCAACTCCAACATAGTGCTTTGGTCATCACCTGACAACTTGGCTTTTAGCACTATGAAAGTGTCAAAATGTCCTATTTTAGGTGACAAAGCATGATCACACATTTGATGTCAGGCTATGTGTGGGGATGACACAGTCAGAGAGTATCATTTGGACTGGAGATAAATACTCAAATATCAAACGTATACGGTTCAATAGCCATCTTGCTTCAGAAATTGCTCTTAATCTTAGCAGTTTTTAGGAACCAAGTTCTTCATTGTTTGAATATACTGTACCTGTTTAAAAGTTTTATTACTTTGGAAAAACAGATGTCTAACATGAAGTAAAGAGCCATTCTGGAAGCCATAATGGTGGAATCCAGTCAGCATCACTCCGAAATAGATCATAGACTTATCATTCTTGGATTCGTGCCACTGGATTGTTGAATGGAAAATGTGCTCACAGCCATAAGCATACAACTACAATTATAGCAATGAAAAGTAAATGTATTGCTTTGTGTTTGATTACACATTTTATATTCTTGGGGAATTCGCCTAGAACATTGCCTCAAGGAGATTATTGTAACAAGGATGAGTCAGATATAATTTATACTGTAAACCAAGATCTGCAGCCTGTAGGACTTCAGGAATCATTCTTTGTAGGACGAAGTAAGGTGGATTTGAACTTCTAGACTGTAGCTTGATATTTCCGTCCATACTGTATATGGGCCTATGGGTATCAGTGATGGGCAGTGCCTTTGACATCGACCTTCGCTCAACACAGCATAAGGCCAACATGAAAGCCTCCAGCGAATAACTGTCAACTATGGCCATGAGAAGCCCTTTGAGACATGTTTGTGATTAAGGGCTATATGATTAAAATTGACTTGACTTGACATGTCTTTATTCTTTTTTCATATACATGCAATATTAATCAGAATACCTTGTTTTTTAAAATGCAAAACCAACAACCTAAGACCTACAACTTGAATGGATTAAGATGTTTGTATGAATAAACTGAGGAATGTGAATGCTCGGACTTGGCCTTGTCATCATCCATCCATCCATCCATTTTCTGAACCGCTTAGTCCCCACGGGGGTCGCAGGTGTGCTGGAGCCTATCCCAGCTGTCATCGGGCAGTAGGCGGGGGACACCCTGAACCGGTTGCCAGCCAATCGCAGGGCACACAGAGACAAACAACCATTTGCACTCGTCTAATTAAATATAGTGATTTAGAAGGAACAATGTGGGATGGGATGGGCGCCAGACATACCATTCTGAAGTTTTCTAATTTCGCCAAGGGTCGAGGGGTCTTCATAGTAAAAGCAGATCAGAAAGGATGTTGGGCCAGGGGCGAGGACAAGGCCCATAAATCCAGTCCCATTCTCAGAGGAAGACATCTTTTTCAAGACTGTATATAAACATCCAAATTAAAATACAGTCACAAATGCCACATCGTACTATCATTACTGTGCAGACATTTTGCCTCAGAACTAGTAGGAGGGTGTCAGTGGGCTTCGGCGTCCATAGTTGCATGTAACAGATTGATGAGAACTGCTTTCCAGGTTGTGGGGCACTGTTCTATAATTAATCCATAAACAATATAATGTGATGTATAATACTTATGAATGTCATAAAATGCGCCTCCCAAAAAAATGTTTTTGTACTACCGGTACAAAACTCCGGAGTGCAAATCAGGAGTTACTTTTCAATGACAGATCCGTAAAATCAACAGAATTCATGATTTATATTTTAGGATTCAAGTTGTGGTATTATTTTGAAAATATTCTGATCCCGGTTTTAGGATGCCAAAACTGATACCAATCATCCATGAGAGTAATCACATGGATTGATTGTAAAATTTTCAGTTTTAGAGCTACAACGGCTATTTTTCTCGATTAATTAGTTGATTTGTTTCCAATTAATTGGCAGACAAGAGTTTTATTGAAATAGAAAAATTAAATCCCTTTATTATTCTCAAGCAAGGCATTGCTTCAAGTAAGCGGTGCAGTAATTGCACAAATTGTGATTCATTTATTTTTTTGGTCACTGTCAGAAAACAAGTGGAAATGTGCCTCATTATTTTCCCCAAGTGATGTTTGCAAATGTCCTTTACTGATTGAACACAAACATAATCCGAAATCAGGTTTACATACAGCCTTTTTCTCCAATTAGAATAAAACCAAATTACCAAATGGCATGAAAATACTCACAGGGAAAATCAGAATGGAGTTTCGTATGGGTTTAAAGGGGTGGCATATTCTTGTCCCAATTCTGATGGATTATTAGTTTAAAATGAACATTTTAACGATTAATTTCACTCAGGAGATGTGTAGTAAAAAGGTGTAGAAGGAAAATAAGAATGCCTCAAGTTAACGTTCATTTAGGTTGTCAGCTGTAGGGTCTCTTTCTGAACACTGGATGACAATGCACCCACATTAAGTTGAAGAAATATGATGTGATGTCACTACTATATGTTATGTGCCATAAATATAAGACTGACTATTGATATTATACATTTTACACCAAAGCTCAAGCTAAATTGAGTGACATTTACAGTCACTCAAATAAGGGAATTGTTAGATTAGGCCTCTTTGGCATCCATGACTTGAGCCAGGCCGTTATCTTGCAAGCTGTGATATTTCTCTTGCTTTCACCTTGCTTGCATTACTTATAACTCCCGTTTAAAATGTTTATGAGGCAAAAATAATTCTAAGCTCATGTAAATTTAAGGTATTTCATACGGTTTGTTCAATGTTATCTGACTCTTCAGATATAAATGAAAGGCATCATTTGTTTTTAGAGTTGTTCACATCTGCCTGAGTGGCTTATATCTGGTTATTTTGTCATTTAAAAATTAAAGACAATTGTGACAATGAAATTTGTTTGATAACTTTGTATTTGCATGGAATTTTTGTAGTTAAAAAATGTCCAAAAAAACTATTGGCCCCTGGGCCCCTTCACTTTATCAAATCTGGCCCTCCTTGAGAAAAGTTTGTACACCCTCAGTTGAATTATTTAACTAAAATAGTTCAACTGAGAATATGCAGTCTTCAGGTCATTATTATTAGTGTAGCGAGCGTTAAAGGTAAAAGAACCAGGCTTAGGTCCTGCAGAACTTAACAGCCTCTGATTTCAAAACTAGTTAATCAATTTGTATGTTCAATGTCAAAACTAGTTAATCAATTTGTATTTTCTTTAATTTGCACATAGTGTAATATGAGGCAATGACAAAAAATAGTCCACCCTGTTCACTAAAGAAAACGGGAAATGCCCTAAAGCACCATTTTGGTAGTGCAATCCCAAGCTATTTATGTAAGAATTTATGACGTGATCTTTTTATAAAAAAAAAAAAAAGCTCTTGAATTCAACTGTTCATAATGGCCTGTTTTTTTTTTTTTTTTCATTGTTATACAAATGTACCTTAAGCTGTACAATGCTTTTAAAATGAAAATTAAACTGAAGAAAATAGGGTGGTATCTTATTTCTTTCCGCGGCTGTATTTGCGTTCAGTCATAACGGCCCTCTGAAAAATGCTGCAACTATGATGTGGCCTTGCCTTAAAAAAAAAAAAGAAAAAAAAAAAAAAAAAGTTTGAGCCCTCATATAAATCAACCGTGGTCACCGTATACGTGAGTGAGCGTTTATCCCGGAAAAGACTGCAGAGTGGCGGCTCGGTGAAGCAGTGGCTAGCACGTCCGCATCACAGTAAGGAGGGTGCGGGTTCGATTCCACCTCCGGCCCCCCCCGTGTGGAGTTTGCATGTTTTCCCCGTGTCCGCGTGGGTTTTCTCCGGGCACTCCGGTTTCCTCCTACATAAACGTGCTTGGTATGATCAAATTGCCCCTAGGTGCGAATGGTCGTTCGTCTCTGTGTGCCCTGCAATTGGCTGGCAACCAGTTCTGGGTGTCCCCCGCCTACTGCCCGATGACAGCTGGGTTGGCTCCAGCAAGCCCGCGACCTCCGTGGGGACAAAGCCGTACAGAAAATGGATGGAGGGAAGTCTGCAGAGTGAAAAAAGATCTCCTGCCACCTGGTGGTAAAAGAAGATAGGAACACTTGATTCAATTCGAAAGGGCATTTGCCATCATTAATATAAAACAAGTATCCAGGACAAAGTGATCTAACCTAATGACTAACAAAAAATTTGAGAGAACAGTAGCAATAATATATCACACATAAGACACACACCTGATTGTTTATTACAATGTACAGAATGTAGTATCATTTCAGTGGAAAAACATACACATTGGGTGATAGAACAGTGTGTAATAATAGCATTTATGGCAACATTTGGCAACAGCTGCTTTCATTGGAGAAAATCTCTCATAGTTCAAAAACATTTGTCATAAAAAATGTCAAATTGTAAGGACTGAAGAAAGGGAGCTTGTAAACTGTAAGCATGGCAGTACTATATCCAATGTGTCAGCAATTGTAAGACCCATGGAATGATCTTAAAATATAGTTAATAAAATAGTTATAATTAGACAGACAGCTGTCTTTTTCTAATATGGAAGGGGAAATGAGTCATGAGAGTGTATTTATCTCCATCAGATCAAAGACATTCACACATGAAAGAGGTCATTAATGAGCCTCAACAGCAGCACCAAAAGATCTCAGATGCCAGTCTGAAACAACAGTTAAACTGTAATTGTACAAAAACGGCATTCCCAAAAATTGATGACTCACTACATATGTAAGCATTTTGAACATTATTCTGCAACAATAATGGGAATGGAGTTTTTTTTTTAATTATTTTTTTTTTACTTATTGGCAAATTGATTGTACTATTTGTTGCGTTGTTTCAATTTCAAAGGCAGTGTTGTTATATAATAAAGGCACTAGAAGTAACAGCCGGAGAATGTTTCTCATTTCTTGGAGATGGCTTACTGGCAACTCAGTCAAGTAGACAGACTTACCGTAATTTCCGGACTATAAGTCGCGTTTTTTTTCATAGTTTGGGTGGGGGGGCGACTTATACTCAGGAGCGACTTATGTTTTTTTTCACAAATTTTTACTTGATCATTAAGACATCACTTACTTACAAGTATAGTTGACCACTTCCCATGTTATTTTTAGTATAGTTGATCACTTAACATGCTTTTATATCTTTATCTTGAACATATTCAAAACATAAAAAATAGAGAAAACATCAAATAAAGCAATTAACACTTTAAAGCTCCATATCCAAGTCCACTGTCTGCTGTATGTACACTTGCTCCATTTTTGCTCCTCTTATATTTATTATTATTATTTATTATTATTTGTTTATTTATCATTTATTCAACACTCTTATTTATTCATTGTTTGTGCCTTCTTGTTTTTTTTTGTGTTGCTTGTATGCATATGTGTACTATCTCACCGAGGGATAGTGGGAACGTAATTTCAATCTCTTTGTGTGTCTTGGTATATGAAAAAAAAAATCGACAATAAAGGAGACTTTGACTTTGATAAAACAACCAAATAAACAAAACAAAAAACTACATCTGAAATTTTTTTTATTTTCAGACGAAACTGGAGGGCGCTCTAAATTTCACCGTTGGCCGTGACTCATCAACCGGGTGGGCTTAAGAAAAATGGCACCAAAAAAAAACTCATATTTTGCAGGTTACAAACTTCAAGTTGTAAAATATGCAGCTCAAAACAGTAATCGAGCAGCAGAAAGAAAGTTTGGAGAACCGTGCTGTACCAATGGTTTACTATTTCAAGTGACGTCAGTGGCACGGCACGGCGCGTACCCACGTAAGGACTACCGGCATCATTAGCAGTGATCATTTCTAAGTGACACGGAGGACAAAGAGTTTGAAGGAATTAAGGATTTGGAGTGACATAGAAGGTTTGAAAAACTATTATGGCTTTTACGCACGCCCAGTCCTACTCTACTGAGTCGGGGGCCGGCGCTCAGCCGAGTGGCTGTCCGCGAACGGTGCATGGGGCTCGGACATGGCCATTACGCACGCTCGTCCTATGCCATGGAGCTCTCGTGTCTGGAAGCCCACGCCACCACACGCTTGGAAGTTTGTTTTGATTAATAAAGAGCCGCTTACCAAACCCACGTCTATCCTTGTACTTTGTTAACGCTACAATATAGTTATATACTAGATCTGTGGAATAAAGACGAGGCTGACGTCAGGGCGCACGCGCAGCGATGTTAACAAAGGATGAGGAATTTGATCGATGGATTTAATGGATTTAAAGTGCACGGATGATTTGATAATATTATTGGCTTATATTATAGTTATTTGAAATATAGTTTATCTATCGTTATATGAGCCTGTGGAATATTTTGAAGTGCAAGCGCCCTCAGCCGCGCGCACCCATTGTTGACAAAGAACGATCGATGGATTTAATGAATTGGAGTGACACCGATGGTTTTATAAACATGTTATTCATGTAATAGTTGTCCTTAATCACTCTATATGTTACGTCAGGCCCGTTCTCAGCTCTTTGTTTGTGTTTGTCACGTTAGCATACCTATTGTTTAGCCTGTTGTTGCTATTTAATGAATTGGAGTGACACCGATGGTTTTATAAACATGTTATTCATGTAATAGTTGCCCTTAACCACTCTATATGTTACGTCAGGCCTGTTCTCAGCTCTTTGTTTGTGTTTGTCACGTTAGCATACCTATCGTTTAGCCTGGTGGTGCTATTTAATGAATTGGAGTGACACCGATGGTTTTATAAACATGTTATTCATGTAATAGTTGTCCTTAATCACTCTATATGTTATGTCAGGCCCGTTCTCAGCTCTTTGTTTGTGTTTGTCACGTTAGCATACCTATCGTTTAGCCTGTTGTTGCTATCGTTTAGCCTGTTGTTGCTCGTTCATGACTGCTTTTGGTGTGGGATTTTGTCGAATAAATTGCCCCCCAAAATGCGACTTATACTCCGGAGCGACTAATATATGTTTTTTTTCACTTTTGGGGGCATTTTATGACTGGTGCGACTTATACTCCGAAGCGGCTTATAGTCCGGAAAATACGGTACTGTTCCGGGCCCATCATCACCACATCGTCCAACTTCAGAGCGCGACAGTGCGCAAGTGTTTGCCTGCAGAGACGGCTTTAATCACGCAGGCAGGTAAACACTCTGATTTCTCCGTGGTGCTGCCACAACACGACCAATGCGGCTTTCCGGGATGACCTTTATGGCTGTGACCGCACCCTTGAAATCCTCCTACACACATAAACACAAGATCATCAAAACAGGAGACCTCAACCAAGGATGAACCTTTGATCGCGTGTAGAATTACACTTGATACATTTACATCTTATACCCTTAGATGGAGGAAATGTTACCCGCTTTACGTAATTATTCTCTAAGATCCTAAATCAGCAAGAAACAAAGAAAAAATAACAGAGAAAGTTACACACTTTCATATTCAACATTAAAAGCAAATGCCCTTTGTCAATTTCTTTCCAAAATATAAAAGTGTGACATTATTACTCTTACTATAATAAACATTTATTAGCCCATTTTTTTCCCACCACTTACCCCCATTAGGTAGAGCTGGAGCCTATCCCAACTGACTTTGGGTTAAAGGCAGCATACACTTTATACTTGCCACCTTTCCATAACATTCCATAACATTCACAAAATATATTTTATGAAAATAGAGTTATTTTAGTTAATTTAACAAAAAGGTCAATACACAGGAATGTAAATACAAAGAATAAATCTGAGACAAAGAAATTGTTATAATTCATGGGTGTAAAACAGGGCATATAAAATTAAGTTGTGATATTTGGAAACCTGGATGCATTGACATTTTATTTTGAAGGGCAATGATCACATGACCTAATTTGGTTGAGCTTGTTGAGTGGAATTTTGGGTTGTAGAGAAATAGATACATATGAAAGCAGGAATGCACGCTACAGCAGCAGAACGATAGCAGAGATACACTATGTTTGATTTCAGACACTGCTGGGGCCCAGACAGCAATGTTTAACTAATTTGTGTCATCAAAAAATAGTCTGTATGTTGTGAGTGTGACAAGATTAGTGTAATGTTAGGGGTTCCTTGTACCGGGCATAGTTCCTGGACAGCCACAGCGTGCCTCCTTGGCTCCTCCACTGGAGCAGAAGGAGCAGCAGTGGAACATTCCAGTGTGATGCCTCAGCTTCTTTGTCACGTTCATAACAAACGGAGAACCCTGCAGACAGGACAGAGGTTGCTCTATGAGGCAAACTACTGTTGATTCTAAGGGGCATCAAGGTGCTTGATTGCTGACCTCTGTACCTGAGGATTACAATATGGATCCACTTTTGGAGATGTACTACAACAATTCAAATTGTTGTACATTTATCTTCTATGAGTTAATCTACACTTTTTGCAATATATTTCATAGAATACAGAGCATACAAAATAACAACGTTTCATCCCAGGTGAAAAGAAAGTTTTAAGTGGAATTACTTTAGAGCAGACATGGGCAAACTACGGCCCGCGGGCCACATCCGGCCCGCCAAACCTGAATAAATTGTATTATTGAACTTTTTTTTGGGTCATTTTCCCTGCAATTAGTATGTTTCCCCAATAGATGGGGACGCGCCTGCCCAAATGCGCGCGGGCAGGCGCTTTTCTGCTTTTCTGCTTTTCTGCTTTTCTGACACGGCTCCCCGAAGCCGTGTCAGAAAGCTCGGTGCACACTCACAAGTGTGTGTACGTACTAAGTAGTACGGATGCGGCGCACTCCGCGCTCTATTTCCATCAGTGCCGAATTTCGAGTGTGGGCTGTGACGTCAGCATTCTCGTAATTCCCGCGCTGATCTTTTAGATACAGTTTTAAGTTAATGCCACCCACAAACCTTCCCCTGGAATCCTTCCACTAAAATAAGTGGCCCGAGGAAAGGAAAAGTGGACACTGAGTGCCGAGTGTTTAAAAAAAAAAAAGAGAGGACAATTTGGCTCGACCTACGTGTGTGAGCAGACGTTCCGCCACATGAACGTCAACAAAGCCCATCACAGCTCTAGGTTAACGGACCGACACCTCGGCTTTATCCTAAGAATTACCACAACAAATTTTACTCCAGACCATGATGCAATAGCAAAAAAGGGAGACCAACAATACTACTGATTTCTTTATTACTTAATTTAGAAGTACTATTCTTTCACTGATTCTTCAAGATGATGTATTTGGTCAGAATGTTTGCCGTTTATGTGATTTCGCCTCATTAGATAAACATATGTATTTCATAAATCTGACCTGCAGGCGCTGAAGTGATGGAAACTATTATTCATAATAACAGTGTCGTATTTAATGAGAATCAGTGATAGTAGTTTTTTGGTGAAATATTTTTTTAATGGTGTTAATAAATGCATTTGTTTTCAAAAAGCTTTTTTTGAATATCCATGCTTTACTACCTACTAAAAGTACAAACCTTTTATGCAATGACCTTTACATGTCAATTCTATTAAGGGCTGTGGACTCGGTCGGATTTTTGCACCGAGTCCGAGTTCGTGTCCGAGTCCGAGTCCGGCTGTCCATTTTTTCTGTTAATTCATGTGACTGCTTAGTCTTTATTCAAGGCTAATTTAGATCAAAATCAAAATAATGATATAAGTTGGGTGACATAATCATTTGTGGCTGGTACGACTTATACTCCGGAGCGACTCATAGTCCGTAAAATACGGTAAAAGCATGTACTTTAATTAAGACCAGGGCTGTGGACTCAGTCGGATTTTTGCACCAAGTCCGAGTCCGAGTCCGGCCTCTTGACCACCGAGTCCGAGTCCGGCTCTCCATTTTTTCTGTTAATTCATGTGACTGCTTAGTCTTTATTCAAGGCTAATTTAGATCAAAATCTAAATAATGATATAAGCTGGGTGACATAATCGTCCTTGATATTGGTACATAATGTAAACATTAGCCTAAGTGCAACTCAACGTGGCCGCATTGATCGTAAGCAGGGCTGTGGACAGTATTACTACGCGCATTCTCAGCAGCATGATGAAAATAAAATTGAACGTTTTTTTTTTTTTATTGTCGGACTCGGTCAAAATCAGCACCGAGTCCGAGTCCGGCAAAAATGACCGAGTCCGTCCGAGTCCGAGTCCCCGAGTCCGAGTCCGGCAAAAATGACCGAGTCCGACCGAGTCCGAGTCCCCGAGTCCGAGTCCGAGTCCACAGCCCTGATTCTATTACTTCACACAAACACTACATCCATTTGCTCCTGGTTCTGCCCCCCGGTCAAAATTTAGAACCAAATTCGGCCAGCCAGTCAAAAAGTTTGCCCAACCCTGCTTTAGAGAGTGTTTCAGATATAGTCTTCAGGTTAACCTTTTTGTACTGTAGCAGTATTTGTTCCCCACTACCAGTGCATACTGTAGCTATACTTCAGTCAGTCACATGGGTTCATGGTGTACCTTTACATGTTGAGCTTTGACACAAACCCACACAGAGTACGTTCCAGCCTCATCCGGTCTGTAGGAAACTTTGTAAGAGCCGTCATTGTTGTCCACCACTGTGCTTTCCACCGCACTGAAAGAAAAAGAAAAAAGTGTTCTTCCTCTCACCATTGTGAGTCCAGCATTTTAGAATGTGTTTGATTTGACCTCAGTCAATCCATCTATTCATTTTCTATAGTGTTTGTCCTTATTAGTGTTGTAACTTGTGAAAAACCTGGACTCTAGGTTGTCAGGGGTGTCAAACTCATTTTATTCACGGGCCGCATTGTAGTCATAGCTTCTTTCGGAGGGCCATTATGACTGTCAACCCAAATATATGTATGAGCACCTCATATTATATACAGTAAAAGCTACAAAACAAACTGACAAATAACTCATTTTCAAATCAGACGAGTAAAAACTGGTCAAATATTAAAAATAAAGATATTATTAAAAGTGAAGACAATTTGCAATGCTAGTAATGACACGAATTTAATGGACAATGTGTCTTCACGGACCACATAAAATGATGTGGCGGGCCGTATCTGGCCCCTGGGCCTTGAGTTTGACACCTGTGACCTAGAGCCTAGCTAATGGGCAAGAGGACATTCTGCTACTCGGGGGATTCCTGGCGCTCACTGTTAACGATTACTCTGAATCGGTCTAAATAAAATGGATGGATGGCGGCCGGACAGACTAGTGGCCAAACGGATGGTGCACGTGCCCTCACCAGTGTTTTCTCTCCCTGTGGACGATGCTGACCAGGACAGGATCCCCACCATGTGCCATCTGGTCCCCGGCAGAGTCTCTGCAAACCAGGGTGAAGTGGGCCTGCTGGCCTTCACTGGCCTGCTGAAGACCTGTGGACATGGGGATAAGTAGACAGGTCGATTTTTTTAAGTAAACAAAACATTTATTTTTTATAATACTCATTATAATCACCCAATAGGAGATTGAAACTCAATTTACTGTATTTTTGGGGGTTTCACATCACACAGAACCAGATCACACACAAGCAGCCATGCAGAGAAATGTCAGAGTGAAAGGGTCTGAGACATGTTCAGGGATGAGAACGGAAAATGAACGGAAACCACCACTTGCCGCAGGGGGCTGCAGGGGCCACAGGCCCCTATTGGGGGCCACAGGGGGCCAGGGGCAACGCCCCAGAAGGGGATCAGGGGGGAAAGCTCCCTGGAGACTCCTGGATTTTGGCAGTATAGCAACCCCAAAACCATTAATTTCATCACTCAATTTCAACAGTTCTGTTAAAAAAACATTTCTGCTTGGTGGGCTACCAAGGTGAATATAAGACTGTCAAGCCTCGGTTTTCGACCACAATCCGTTCCAGAAGGCGGTTCGAGAAGCGAATCGGTCGAATTCCGAATCTATTTTTCCCATTACAAATGGAAAAAATTTAATCCGTTTCAAGACTTTAAGCATTTTTTCATTTGGGCATTTTTGTCCAATCGCGCGACTACAGCGCATCGCCGAACGCGCAACCGTAGCACGTCGCCGACCGCGCAACTGCACCGCGCTGGTTGCATGATTGTGACAAAGCCGTCGCTGAAATTTAGAAAATATTTTAAAACTCCTGACGTACTTTCCAAAATTCAAGTGGACCTAAGTGCGCAGGGAGCTTAATTTTGTCCGATTGCGCAAATGCAGCGCACCGCCGAACGCGCAACTGCACCGCGCTGATCGCATTATTGTGACAGAGCCGTCGCTGAAATTTAGAAAATATTTTTAAAGTCTTGATGTACTTTCCAAAATTTAAGTGGACCTCAGTGCGCAAGGGAGCTCAATTTAGTCCGATCGTACAACCGCAGCGCGCCGGGCGCTCACTGTCGCATTGCTTTAAGAGCGTCTTTGTGTTCCGAGTTGTCAGATGACGTTGCTCTCGAGCCATGCCCATCTGAAGCAGTTCCTGATCCCGTTCGACTTGTCTATTTCCCTGGCACGATCCTCGTCTTTTTTCTCTAAAATTTTCGCCATGCGGGCTAAAACATTAGCTAATTAGGCAAATGAGTAGGCAAATGATGGGACGAAAGTAGCGCAAAATGCTGCCGAAAATAAGGCGGCTGTTGTGTCGCAATTCTGCTGCTAGCCCCCCCCCCCATATAAAAACAATTTTCTCAACGGATCTACGCGATTTACGAAAAGGAAAAAAACACGGAAATCCAAGGATCTGCGGAAGATTCTCATCCCTGCATGTTGCCTTACTCAAGGGCACTGCGCCATTAGTATCCCCCAACAACCAATTCAATGGGACTTGAAGCATGATCCTTCAGCTGCAAAGCGCAAGTCCTTACGGATGAGTTAATACAGTGTCATTGCATACAGATGGAAGCACAAAATTCTAAATCTCTGTCCTGATCTCCTCACCTTCTCCATCTATAGTGCACTTGTTGGGATCCAAAGCCTTAAAATGGATCACACCCACCATTGGGTAGCCGCTCAGCTCACCCGCCATCCCCTGGGGATCAAAGCGGATACCACTGCCATCATCAGGGACGAGGGCAGCCAGCTGGTCATCACAGCTGCCCTCCGCCAGGCTGCTCAGCCTTCTCAGCGTCACGCCCTTAGCACTGAGGATCTCGACATCCGAGCCACAGCTCAGCAGCCTGTTGGCAAAGTCCACGCCATCCCGGACATCCGACAGTGCCTGCTGCAGCTGCGCCTTCTGCAGATCCAGCTGGTTCCTGCCACACACCGGAAAGGGCTTTCAAGTCATCATCCAGCATGTTAACACTCAACATTTGCTGCAGCAGGAAGTCAGAGTTCAATGTCACCCAGGCATTTTATCCACCATCGATGATGTCATCCTATATGTTGTCCAATAGTGTTGCCAAGGATGTTAATGCTCATTATTGCTCACTGTCATTTAGCATGTGTGGTGAAATATAAACATCATTATCCAGTCAGTCATTAAGTCAAGCAACACCACGTCAGTCCAACATGCCATGGAGTATGTAATCCAACATGTTAACCAGAATCTGTAAGCCATTATCCAATATGTAATACATGTGACAGTGTCACGCAACATTTCATCTGACATGTCTTTCAGCCGCATGTTAGTATCATACCTGCATTGGAGGTGAAGCTCGTCCAGGCGACGCAGCAAGGCCAGGCAGTGAGCTTCCACCGCACTGGCATAGCCTCGAGCGAATGCCCTCATCTCATTGGCTGTGGCCTCCACTCTCGTTTGTAAAGCCTTCTGGGAAACCTCCACCTGGAAAAGACTGTAATTGTTGACAAATGAAAGAGGAGGGGCCAGTACCAACTCGTCACACCTTCTGCAGTGTCTGCTCCAGTCTTTGCAGGTGAGGTCGCAGGCGGACAGTGACCAGCGTCCTGATGCGGTCTCTCTGGCAGCCAATGACTTCATGGGTGGGACAGCAGCAGTGCTCAGAGTGCAGCGTTGTGGCGCATTCCAGGCACACTGGCAGGTCGCAAGGCTGGCAGAAGAGGCGCAGCTCCTGGCCAGGATGGACAGCACACAGGACGGGACGGCAGAGGCGACCCCGAGACTTGAGATCCTGCAATTGCTGAATAGGGTGAGACGCTGTACGCGTCTGACGCCTGTGGATGACAGCATCGATGTAGATCAGTGATTAGTCTGCTGTGAAAGATCATCAGATGATCCACGAGAAAGTAACCATGCAGTTGCACTTAATTGTTCCAAAATTATATTTAGTACAAATAAAGCGCCATAGTTAATCTATCTCTGCCTGCGAGAGTGGCAGGCAGAACAATTAAAAACTCTTCCACTATATGACAGAAGGTACAAATTAGCAGTTGCCATTGTCCTAAACAGAAGCTTTGTATTCAATTAAACATATAATGTTCATAGTGCGTGAGTTATTTGCGATCAAATCAAGACAATGTCATCATTGCTTCAATGTATCTAATGTTTTCATAACAATTTTCTTTGGTGGTGACCCGCCGGGTTTTACTAATGCAAAATTTTGAACAAAAATTATGGCTGTAATGTAGTAAAGGAATAATGACAACATTTAAAGATATTACATTTAACAGTTTAGAATTGAGCTTGCACAGCATCCCAGTGAGTAGTTTCTAATGTTTTAGAATATATATCAGAGTATGGTATAGAAATGTATTTCTAGTAGTAGTAGTACTAGAAGAAAACAAACCAATTTGAAAGAAACCTTTACCAATTTTGTAAAGCGTTTCGTTTTGTACAAAAATGACATGTTTTAATATTAATGACTAATGTTGATCATGCTCTGTCCCACTATTTTATCTTTTGATTCACGTTTTTGTTTTTCAATAAAGATTATCTTTTGAAAAAAGACAAACTTAACGCAGAAGCAAAAAGTAGAAGAAGGTAAAACGGAAGCAAATAATAATAGCGAAAGGAGGTACCTGTGCGCTTGAAAACAGAATTCGCACAAGTTGACGCAGCAGACCTCACAGCGGCTCTCCGCCCGGCTTTCGCCACACAGGTCACACCCAAGCGGGCCGTTGCTAACCAGGGTCTCGAGAAAAACTTCGTCTAACGCCAAGTGGTCAGTGCTTAGCCCGGCAGGCCCCGAAGACGGAAGGTCCACTTCGGAGTCACAGTCGGGGCAGAGCACCGTGACGTTGACCCGTTTCTCTTTCCTCGCCTCTTTCGTAACTTCTCCGTCCCCGCCCTCCTGTTCTGGGCCATCCCGGTGGCGACCAGCGGCCACCGAGAATGGCTCCAACTGGTTGATACAGTCCAGACAGAAGGTGTGCAGGCACGGCAGAATTTTAGGATCCCGGTACAAGCGCGTACACACGCTACAAACCGCCCTTGGGTTCACCGACAGTCCGTCTGGTGCTATTGGCTCGGTTGCCGTCAGCTGTTTTGAATGATCCTTTTCTTCGGACATTGTTGGTACCGAAAAACAAAACAAATTTGGGGACAAATATGGTTTGTAAGCCGCTAATACTGAAGGAAGGTCTTTGTTATGTCCA
This sequence comes from Syngnathus floridae, assembly GCF_059516105.1. Taxonomy (NCBI): domain Eukaryota; kingdom Metazoa; phylum Chordata; class Actinopteri; order Syngnathiformes; family Syngnathidae; genus Syngnathus; species Syngnathus floridae. The sequence goes on along the minus strand of NC_142420.1, from coordinate 11,852,793 downwards.
CAGCCAATCACATGAAAATGTATCCCAACAAAAGCTTTTTTTTTTTTTTAACTTTATCGCATCCGTTGAAATCCCACCGGAATGTCGTCCTTGCTGTTTTCATGGCTCCAATGGGACATCCGACACCTCCTCATCGGTGGGCCAATGGAAGGGCGCCAGAGTCCAGCAGGGGCGGTCCGAACACTTTTAGGGACCCTCATATTTACGCCAAACATACCCAGACCAATCCCCTCTACTGGCAGGAATGCACTAACTTTTCATACTAAACTTACACTGATGTAGAAAACGAATCATTTATTAATTCTGTAATGCATAACACACACACAAACATTTTGCAAGTTATTCATCTTTTGTTTGTTCATTTGTTCATTTCCACATATAAAAACATTTAAAATGTACATAGATTAAATAAATGTAATGGAGAATGTTTAAAAAAAAAACTGGAGGGGCTTGCGAAGTGGCATTCTCCAGTAATATGAGTACATTTAAGGTAAAATTTCAATGGATAGAGAAACATGCATCCTAATAGATGTCATACAGATGAAAGAAATAAGAAAAATTAATAACAGGGATAAGACATACAACATACAACAATAGGGTAAAAACACAACGAAACTATAACTAAAGAGAATAATGAATGGATCCAGGTTCATTTAGCATACCATATGGAAAGTATTTTGTGTCTAAGAGAAGTCATTTCAGAGCCTTCTTAAATTGGCGAGAAGACAAGTCACATGAAAATAGTGGCAGCGAATTGTAAATCTTTGACCCTCTTGACCCTAGCCTATGTTAAATTGGGTTTGGGCTGTACGGGCTATTGGTGGTCTGAGGTCATTTGAGCTGCGTGTGGGGTAATTATGGACCTGAGAATTATGTCAAAATAGGTTATGAAAAAATAGGGGAAGGGTTCTCCCCAGTGAGCCATGAACAAAGAGACCAATTTGAAGATGATTGACTTGAAAAACAGTGAGGATACCTAGCCGAGTAAAAAGAGCCTGAGATGAATGTTTCGGATGTACACAACATATTATATTCTTTGAGCTCGTTTCTGCAGATGATATATAGGCTCAAGTTTGGTCTGGTGAGTACTAGCCCAAGCGATATTACAATAGTTAATATACGGATAGATAATTTAATAGTATAGCGTACCTCGGAGCTGATTAGATGACGGGTTTTACGTACAATACCAATGCTCTTGGCCATTTTTGTGGAAATAGTCATGATATGAGATTTCTAGAACAATGATCTATCAATCATAATGCCAAGGAATCGTGTACAACACACGTTAGTTATAGGGACGTTATCAATATATATTGCTGGTGATTTGTTAAATATATGATATTTGAGACCAACACATATGAAGTTTGTTTTTGTAATATTAAGTTATTGTACCGAAACCAAATGGACAGTTTACCAAGTTCTTCATATAAGACCCTTATAATGGTGTGGGGATCTTTGTGAGACTACAGGACACTAGTGTCATCTGCAAATAAGATTTTGGACAGTTTATCTGAGACATTCTTAGTGGGACTGTTAAAGCTTTTGTGAAAATTGTGCACAAAATTAAAAATTCATGAAATGTTCAAGGCTTGCTCTGGATTGAATAAACTTTGCTAAGATTTAATTTTTGGAGGCATTCTCAGGGGTAAGATAGCGGTCATTTACCTCAGGGATATATCATTTCTACGTATAAAATTAAAAATGGATGTCCCTAAGGATTGAAATGTGATAGAAATGCACACTACGTGTAAAAATACACACTACTTGTGGTCATTTGTCAAAACAGTGTGGTCAATCGAAATACAAAATGTACATTTTTGTAGTTTATGGATGCATTGCTATGCATAAATTCCCAAGTTCATCAAGATGTTTTATAGAACTTAAGACTGCCTAATGCAGCTTAAAAATTGAATGATGTGACAGGGAATGTGTAGGGTTATTGCAACTGTATAAATCAAATCAGAGTCAAATGTCAGAGTTTAAATTGAATTTCCTTTTAAAGGATTAAACAGTCCAATTAATAAAATTATCATGAAAATCCCTCAGGAGACCTTCTGCTACCTCATCAGGAGCATGCCCAGGCATTGCAGGGTGGTCAGACGGGCACGTGGAGGCCACACATACTACTGAGCCTCATTTTGACTTGTTTTAAGGGCATTACATCAAAGTGTGTGTTTCCACTTTAATTTTGTGTGCAACTCCAAATCCAGGCCTTCATTGATTTATTACATTTGATTTCCATTGATGATTTTTGTGTGACTTTGTTGTCAGGACATTCAAATTTGTCCAGAACAAAGGTATTCAATGAAAATGTTTAACTCATTCAGGCCTGGGGTGTGTTATTTGAGTGTTCCTTTTAATTTTTGAGCAATGTATTTACTACTGATAAAGCAGCTTAGCATCTATCTCTGGCTGCGACAGTGAAAGGCAGGACAATTAAAAGCTCTTCCACTAAATGACAGAAGGTATAAATAAGCAATTGATGTCCTAAACAGCATCCTAGCTTTGTATTCAATTAAACAGACCAAAGTTTCAGAGCGTGTAAGTTATTTGCGATTAAATCGAGACAATGTGATCACTGCTTCAATTTTTGTAACAATTCAACAAACAATTACAAATCATAACTTCCTATAAGTTATTTCTACAAATTACCTTTATTAGAAGCTAATTATTGGCATATTCACAAGGTTGTCTTATCTATGTGAAAGGGCTGTCAAAGTCATTTTGGCACAGGCCCCAATGCATTTGTGATTTCCTCCGGGGGTGGCGTTATGACTGTGAAACCATACAAATGTTTAATCCCCTCATGTTATTAAACATATGCAGTACACAAGAAATTGATGGATAACTAGTTTTTAAATCAGAAGTTAAGAATAGAAGTTCATTGTTCAAGTTACTATAAAACAGGTTGGGTAACAAGAAAATGTTCACACTATCTCAACATCATTTAGTACATAAGACAATTTGGGCTGACCAGATTGCACCAGGCCTTGAATTTGACATTGTACATTCCGACATACATAATTGTACGGGATCGGACAGTACAGCCAAGTGCGTAGCGACAGACTTTATTGTGGAAGGGGATGATGGGAACAGCTGGCGCTGGAGCGGCGATCGGGCTGGGGTGGACAAACAATTCTGCGGGATTCCAAATAGTCAAGCGAGTCAGTATCTCAGGGACTGATGAGCGAAGCAGCATCAAGGGACAGACTGACACTCGGGTCTGCGCTGGCGGCGCTGATATAGCGCTGTCCATGAGCCCGTGGCAGGTGACGGCGATTCCACTGACAGGTGGGCGTGGTCCTGTCGCAGGTGGTGCCAGCACGTGACAATAATGTATTGTGAAGTACTGTTGCATTACAGCAGATGAACACAAAAGACGCATATTATGACAATAAAATCTGGTGCTCGCAGGGCTGATGCAGCATTGTAAGTAAAGTAAGTTTCATTTGTAACAATAGAGCCTGCAAAATAAAACACATAAAGAAATATTAATGTTCTGTCTGGGGATAGGAATGCCCCAAAATACAACATATCCTATTTCCTGCGTAACTGACCTGTTGTCACAGTGGCATCAGAGTGAGCCGACACCAGGTCATTCTGAATCCTGCACGTGTAAGTGTCGCTGACATTCACCAACTGCAATGTGCTGGCCACTCGAAATATGCCGACAGAACTCTGCTGGAAGTCCGTGCTCCCCTGCAGAACGTTGTTACCGGCATCCAGCCATGTCACGTTGGGTTTGGGAAACCATCTGGTCGCTTCAGCTGTCAGGGCACCGTTTGACAATGTAAACGTGGGTGCTGTGAAAGCTAACAGAGGAATATAAAATTGAATCATAAGTGCATCGTACAAAAAAATGTGCAGTGTCATACGTTAAAAAAAACACCACCCAGATTTTATTTAAAAACAAGCAATGATATTACAATTTGATTGAAGTTATTTTTGGTGGAAGAAATATACCATCAAATGATATATCTATTTTAAGAGGAACTGCAAGACCTCCCTCCTTCATCCTGTGCACAAAGTCCTTTGCCACTGCTGGCATGAAGGAACTATACCACAGGAGACGAGGAATGCCAAATTCATCACCATCTATAAGAACAAGGGCGAGAAAAGCGACTGCAACAACTACAGAGGCATTTCAATCCTCTGAGCATCGTCGGCAAAGTCTTTGCTCGGGTCATTCTGACCCGCCTGCCAAAACTGACAGAACACGTCTACCCTGAGTCGCAGTGCAGCTTCCGTGCTGAAAGGTGAACGGTGGACATGATCTTTTTTCTCTGACAACTTCAGGAAAAGTGCAAAGAGCAACAGATGCCCTTGTACGTTGCTTTTATCGACCTTGTACTATGTGTCCTCTCTGCATCCATTGCAGCCTGGTCATCCTGGAAGAGGGATCCTCCCATCGGTGGTCTGTGGTTTCTCATTTCCCCTAGTTGGAGTTTTGAGTTTTTCCTTGCCCTCCTGGGAGTTTAAGATCAGGGGATGTTTGAGAATAATTGTCACTTTTCACACATGTCCTGAATGTTATTAGTCACCTAAATGTTGAACAGAGGCTGAGATCTACCGGAGTCAAATTCCTTGTTTGGAATGCCCAAACATGGCCAATAAATTTCTTGAATCTTGAATCTTACATAGGCCGTCAATCTCGTCAGCAGAGACAGCCTCTTCAAGATCCTCCCCGAGATTGGGTGCCCACCAAAGTTAGCAGCTAACAGGGAAGCGTGCAGAAAGGAGCCCCATGTTTCCAACAGGCCAGAGACCACCCACAGATGTGACTGCTGCAACAGGGACTGGCACTCCGGGATTGGCCTCTGCAGTCACAAAAGACGCTGCTCCAGCAGAGCAGACAGCCAAGCCTAGGATGGATCCATGGTCAACCCTGACCGACGGAGGCCTTTATTAGATTATTATTATTTATTAGTTCTTGTTAAACGATAACTGCATTTTTGATTCTTTATTAACAAGTTGAGTCACTTGCCATTTGCATGTTCCTGTTATTTGATTAGGGAATGAAACAGTGCAACTGGAATGTCAGGTTTTCCCACCTGCCGTCCTGAGGATGATGTTGACCTTCCCGGTGCCTCCCGAGTGACTGAGCAAGCAAGCGTACTCGCCTGCATCGGTGCGTCGTACCTTCCTCAGCAGAAGTGAGGCATTACCTTTTATCACCATGTCGCTGAAGATTTGTACCCTGCCGCTGTACTGTGAGTCCTGCTCGTCGTTGCTCTCTGTGCCATCCTCGTAGCTGTAAATAATTCCCGTCAGTGACTCCTTCGTCCACGTGACGGACACATCTTGGAGTAGACTTTGTTCACTGTCTACGGTCAGGAAGCAGCTGAGCATGTGGTCTTCGTCAAGGTTGGCCACAGGAAGTCTGTTGAGGCTTTGAACCAGCAACAATCTGCCTTCATGGACAAAGACGAGAAACTTTCACACAAGGATACGTATATGCCAAAAAGCTTTAATGATCCTGATCATTTGAATGAGGTAGATTGCAACAGAGAGACATGGAAAACAGGCAAGGACAGCAGAATCGGAGCTAGACATGCCTGATATAAATATACACAAAGCGTACATAGTTAGACTAACTCTGCGCCAGCCAACCCCCGATAGCTCCTTCCACTCAGCTGACGAGTTTATGAAATTTTTTGCTCAAAAGATTGAGTCCATGAGGGACGAGATCAAGAATACCATTCCAATCGCTCAGCCGGTGACTAGCGCTGGGGATCATGCAATAACCCTCTCAAATTTTAAAAGCGTGTCCCTTGAAATGCTTACAAAATTGGTTAGTGCGGCTAAACGAACAACATGTTTACTTGACCCGCTTCCAGCCAAACTACTTAAAGAATTATTTCCAATTTTAGGACCGTCCGTCTTAAATATAATCAATCTGTCTGTTTCCTCTGGGATAGTGCCAACAGCCTTTAAAACCGAGCAAATCTTGACCCGGACTGTCTCAGTAATTATAGGCCAGTTTCAAACCTCTCATTCATAGCAAAACTTCTTGAAAAAGTAGTAGCGCAGCAGCTTATTGATTACATGGTCGCTAATAATCAATATGACTCTTTTCAGTCTGGCTTTAGAGCTAATCATTCCACAGAGACCGCACTTGCTAAAGTGACTAATGATCTCCTCATAGCTATGGATTCAAATACGTCGTCTGTATTGTTACTACTAGATCTTAGTGCTGCCTTTGACACTGTAGACTTCGATATTTTATTAGGGCGTCTTAAAAATTGTGTTGGTATCTCAGGGTCAGCACTCAGCTGGTTCAATTCCTATCTACCAGACAGGACGCACCGAGTGGTCCATGGCAATACGTCCTCTGAGCTCTATAATGTTACGTGTGGTGTCCCACAGGGATCGGTACTCGGACCGATTTTATTTAATATTTATATGATTCCGCTTGGGGACATAATACGTAAATATAATATTAGTTTTCAATGCTACGCGGATGACACCCAATTATATATGCCGCTATCGATGACAGATCCGCGGGACTGTTGTAATCTCGAGGCGTGCCTTGCGGAGATCAAGCAATGGATGTCTCCCAACTTCCTTCGTCTTAACCCAGATAAAACTGAGATGTTGATAATTGGTCCTACTCGTTATCAACACTTATTTAAGGAAACCACTATAACTATAGATAACCGTGCTATCACTCAGAGTGATACGGTAACTAATCTCGGGGTAATATTTGACCAAACGCTCTCCTTTCAAAAACACATTAAGAATATAACCAGGATTGCATTTTTTCACCTTCGTAATATTGCTAAGATTCGTCCGATCCTCTCGACCGGGGATGCGGAAACTATTATACATGCGTTCGTCACGTCGCGCCTGGACTACTGTAATGTATTATTCTCTGGTCTTCCTAAGTCCAGTATCAAAAGTCTACAGTTAGTGCAAAATGCCGCTGCGAGGCTGCTCTCACGGTCAAGAAAATTTGATCACATTACCCCAATATTAGCCAAATTACATTGGCTCCCGGTCCATTTAAGATGTGACTTCAAGGTTCTTCTACTAACCTATAAATCACTGCATGGCTTAGCGCCTTCATATCTTGTCGACCTAGTCGTTCCTTATGTTCCGTCTCGTAACCTTCGTTCGCAAAACGCTAGTCTTTTAGTTACACCGAGGGCCAAGAAAATGTCTGCAGGTTCTAGAGCAGGAGTGTCAAAGTCAAATGGACGGAGAGCCAAATAAAAAAATTAGCTACAAGCCGAGGGCCGGACTGATCGAATGTTCATTGAAATTTTTTTAAATGACGCATATAGTCTAGTGAACCTAATTGAACCTACTGAAAACTTAACAAATATATTCCAATATGATCAGATAAATAAAGCAATATTTTCTTATGGCTCTGTCAATAATCTTTAATTTTCAACAGACACAAACGACAAATTTCCTTTATATAAAAATCCCCATAACATGAACATTAAATGAAAGAAACCTTTATTGTTTAAGGCACCATCAGTAACCTATATTTTATATTTTAGCAAAAGTGGGCTAAATTTACTTCAAAGAAAAAAATAATAGCAATTTTCCCAAATAAGGCCAAAGACGTTGATAAAGTGCATTAATAACAGTATCACTGCACAAATCATCAGAAAAAAAACAGCTGAGGATATGTTCCCCCCTGTAACTTGGGCCAGGAATGAGGGAACCTGTTCAAATTTGCCACACTACCTGAGCAGACCCCCAGGAAGACAGAAAAAAAGCCAGTCGATGTCCAGGACTCACCGTTCTCAAAATGGGAGGGGGGCACAAATATTCACGGCTTGACATTTTTTATAGCGTTCCTGTTACAATTTTTATCCCACCACCTTTCACTTTGCTTGGGACAAAAGGAGCCTTCAGAACTGAAATGTCTTCTCAATTATTCATTCAAATCAATTCACTCAAATCATTGTCGTTATGAAAGATTTGATCACAATCTTGGCTTTTTCTTAAACTAACACGTTTGACATTGCTAGAGTGTCAGCTTTTAATTATATTGCGCTGTCATTTTAAAGCAAATTAATAAATGCAACAATATTAATTTGCTTTGAAAATACCTGAGTAATAAAATGGATGGATGAATGATGATTACAATTAAGAATAAAGTCTCCTTTGTAATATATACTCCTTGTAGCATGTAACGGTACCCAAAAGGAGGAGTTTCTTTGCATCGAGGTTTATGCAAAGAGCTCACGTAATTATATCCTTGCTTTTTGGTGAAGTGAGTGAGTGTTCCGTCTTTACGACTGGTCTTTGAATGCACCCCGCTTCAATGGCAGAACGCGGATGAATTTAAAGACATCAAATGACAATAATCCCTTATAAAAATTAAAATTGACTGACGCAAACGTGAGTTCTTCATGTTTTTATTGAAAACAACATAGTGCTGACGCCGTACGACGCCGTACGGCATCGGTTTTTCGCTTTCCAAACAAGCTGTGCGCGCTCCCGCGGCAGGGGGAACAAAATCTCACGGGGGAACCAAATCGAGCACAACACCTGCTTGCTGCGGTCTGCGGGCCGGTTCTAATAATAAATCAAGATCATCCCAAGGGCCGTAAAAAACCTTCTCGCGGGCCGGATGTGGCCCGCGGGCCTTGACTCTGACATATGTCTAGAATCTAGAGCATTCTCTATTCGGGCTCCAGAGCTTTGGAATCCCCTACCAATGGATATTAGAACTACTACCTCAGTAGAAACATTTAAGACACGTTTAAAGACACATTTGTATGAGATGGCCTTTAACTAACTTGTAGTGGCCGTTTGTTTTGTTCTCTCTGCCCACCCCCTCCCTGGCTGGGGAGGGGGTTAGGTGGCGCAAAAGCTGATAGCGGCTAGCTGGATTCTCGGGGACCAATTCAAGATGAAGAAACTGCAGCTCAACCTCCTTGAAGACACTGCCAGGACAATCGAGGGCACCTCCGACATCCATTTTTTCATTGATTTTCATATTAGGTATTACTTGTGCCCTCTCTACATCCATTACAACCTGGTGATCCTGAAAGGGGGATCCTTCCATCTGTGGTCCCTTCTCAAGGTTTCTCATTTTCCCCTGGCAGGGTTTTTTTGAGTTTTTCCTTGCCCTTTTGGGAGCTTAAGATCAGGGGATGCTTTGAGAATAATTGTCAATTTTGGCTATGTGAAGCTCTTTGAGACTGTTTGTGATTTAGGGCTATACAAATAAACTTGACTTGACTTGACTTAGACTGACTTGGTTCATCGTGAAAGACTTACCTGAAAGTGACAAGGAGACAATGAGGATGATGAGCGCTGAGAAGACAACAGTGAGCGTGATCATCCTCCACAAACACAAACGCATACAGTGAGCTTTCTTTGTACAAAGATGAGAGGTGAAGGAATGAGGTCGAAATACAAAAAGTCCTGCCTCGCTACAAAAACAGATATGCTCAAACCTCATTGAATAAAGTACATAAGCAGACAAGTATATTCACATATTAAATAAATAAAAGAAACATTTGAAGCATATAATTATACCTACACACCAAATCAATAAAGAAGACATAACTAGACATTTTTGATAAGTGGTGATGAGAAAGGTTTTTATAACTTTATGATCTGATATATATATTTCTGAGGACTTTGAAATAACAAATGACTTTTGATATATTGCCTAAATACCTTAATGACCCTTAAGGAACTGTGGAATGCATGCCTGATGTTTTGTCTCTGAATCATGGACACGGCCAGAGTCGTCTTGACCGTTCAGTACTTGATTGTATCTTATGTTTTGACTAATGCTAGACGCCAGTTTTTGATTACTACTGAACGCTCTGCACAGAGGGAAATAGTTTGCCTAGCAAAGCAAAGATACGGTTGAATGCGGTACGACAGTGTATGTCCAAGATTGGAGAAGAATGTTCACAGGAAGGTCACGTGGAGATAAAACCAGTGGGTGCCAGAAGGAGCCACCCGAGAACTCGGCCAAAGATGGTCGCCAAGGCCGAGAGACGGGATGGAAGACAACAGCCCCCTCCACACACACACACCAACAGCCCCCCACCAACACACCGAATCGCCCATAACCAGCACCACTCCCATGGAAGCAGACTCTCCTTCGAACTTGCCCCACCCCGAAGACTCATCGCCCATCAATCCCAGCCCACAATGTGCTACTGAATATAAAACTGATCTAACAACCTTGGACTTTGCCTTTTATGAATGGAGACTTTCCGCTCTTGAAGGGCCCAGCGCTGTATTGCACTTTCCTGAAAACAGAGCTTTTTGAACAAGAATTGTGATTGAACTCAACCAAGCTGTCTAAGTCTAATTTCTGCTTCAGTGTCTTTGCATTTTCCTAAATCTGAAGAAATCAAACGAGCACGCAGTGAGTAAATTGAATAACAGGTGATTGGCAAAGGCTTTTGCCGTGAGGCGCAGATAACGCGCTCCCTAAATTGTGGACAGAATCCAACAGAGGTTATGTTTTGACATAGCCTAAGGTAAAAACCAAGGTTCTCAGAAGCCGTTCATTATTACAAAGTACCTCTGACTTCATTGCTGATTATATTGTGACTTTGCAATAATTGTGTTAAAAACAACACTGTTTAAATGCTCACATGAAGAAGATGATCTGCCCCAGTGAAGCCATGGCTGCTCACGCACAAACGCCTTACGAAGAAAACTTCTTGTTCATCTCAAATTTCTTGAAGAAGAAACAAATGGATCCACCAGTGCATCAAACATGATCTTCTTGACTTGTGTAGACTGACTCACTCTCTCACACACAAACACAAAACCATGAGTCAATATTACCTTAAGGCGTATGCTGCTGTTCATTTGGCTTATAACAATAAAGTAGATTTCTATTGCCAAAAAAAAAAGGCTTACATCCACAATAAAAAAAACATTCATTTTAGGTTCATTGAAAAATATAAATTGGTGGCCCTTAATGTTGGACGTACAGTCTAAAACTCAAAAAAAGGAAATCATTCACCCCTTCCAGCGCCATATGCGTCGTCACACGAGCGTAACCTGGTAACAACACCGTGTGACGCAGCTAAATTTTGTGGTTTTGTTTTGTTTATTTGTTGTTTTCTCACACTAACCAATCGACCAACTAGTCGAAGATTTGGACGACTGAAAGTCGGCCGATATTTTTTGTGGTTGACTACAGCCCAAATGATTTCTAATAATTTATAGAGAACAAGGGGTTGGACAAGATAGTTTTTTTGGGGTTCTTCCTACTACCTTTGAACATACAGGACTGTCTCAGAAAATTAGAATATTGTGATAAAGTTCTTTATTTTCTGTAATGCAATTAAAAAAACAAAAATGTCATACATTCTGGATTCATTACAAATCAACTGAAATATTGTAAGCCTTTTATTATTTCAATACTGCTGATTATGGCATACAGCTTAAGAAAACTCAAATATCCTATCTCAAAATATTAGAATATCCTGAAAACGTATACTAGTAGGGTATTCAACTAATCACTTGAATCCTCTACTTAACTCAAAACACCTGCAAGGGTTTCCTGAGCCTTGAAAAACACTCAGCTTGGTTCAGTAAACTAAATCACAAGCATGGGGAAGGCTGCTGATCTGACTGCTGTCCAGAGGACCATCATTGACATCCTCCATCAGGAGGGTAAGACACAAAGAGACATTTCTCAAAGAGCAAGCTGTTCACAGAGTGCAGTTTCAAAACACATCCACAAAAGTCTGTTGGAAGGGGGAAATGTGGCAGGAGACGCTGCACAACCAAGAGAGATGACCGCACCCTTAACAGCATTGTGAAGAAGAGTCGCTTCCAGAATATGGGGGAGCCTTAAAGACAGTGGACTGAAGCTGGAGTCCAGGTATCAAAAGCCACTGTTCACAGACGTGTCTGGGAAATGGGCTAGAATGGCCATATCCCCATGGTCAAGCCACTTCTGAACTCAAGACAACAGAAGAAGCACCTGACTTGGTCTATAGAAAAGAAGCACTAGACAGTTGCAGAGTGGTCCAAAGTCCTCTTTTCAAACGAAAGCAAGTTTTGTATTTTATTTGGAAGTCAAGGTGCCAGAGTCTGGAGAAAGGCTGGAGAGGAACAAAATCCAAGTTGCTTGAAATCCAGTGTGAAGTTCCCACAGTCAGCGATGTTTTGGGGAGCCATTTCAGCTGCTGGTGTTGGTCCACTGTGTTTCATCAAGTCCAGAGTAAATGCAGATTTTAGAGCACTACATGCTTCCATCTGCTGAAGAGCTCTATGGAGAAGATGATTTTCATTTTCCAGCATGATCTGGCACCTGCCCACAGTGCCAAAATCACCAGTAAATGGTGTACTGATCATGGCATTACTGTCCTCGATTGGCCTGCCAATTCTCCTGACCTGAACCCCATAGAGAATTTGTGGGTATTGTGAAGAAGAAGCTGAAAGACACCAGACCTAACAATGCAAATGAGCTAAAGGCCACTATTGAAGCATCCTGGGCATCCATAACACCTCAGCAATGCCACAGGCTGATTGCCTCCATGCCACGCCGCAATGATGCAGTAATCCGTGCAAAAGGATTCCCAACCAAGCATTAATGCATTAATGGACATTTTCAAATGTTTGATTTTGTTTTGCTGTTATAAATCTTTTTTCTTCACTTGGTCTGAGGAAATTTTCCAATATTTTGAGGTAGGATTTTTGAGTTTTTTTAAGCTGTAAGCCATAATCAGCAATATTAAAATAATAAAAGGCTTGCAATATTTCAGTTGACTTGTAATGAATCCAGAATGTATGACATTTTTGTTTTTTTAATTGCATTACAGAAAATAAAGAACTTTATCACAATATTCAAATTTTCTGAGACAGTCCTGTATGTGTACACTGCAGTGAATTAAAATATGAATTCCTGTTTTTTATTTTTGTTCTGTTTTTACCTTATGTAATGTTTACATATATATTCAATCAATCAGCCAGTCAATCAACCAGTCAGTCTATTCATGCTTTGCTATTGGCTGAAAATATTTTTTTCAAACTTGATCTGCGCAATGCACAAGGGAGGGAGACGAGCGGAAGACTGCGTTTAATACACTTCAGAGTTGATCTGCCGCTCCTTCGCGCTGGAATTGGCTCGAGCAACTGATGTGTATGCCCCCCGGACGCCGCTTTGGTGAAATGTTCCGGGCAGGTCCCAATGGAAGGAGGCCCCGGGGACAGGGCTGGACTGGGAGATTTTTTCAGGCCAGGAGTCAGTTATGTAACCAGCCCACCGTGGCCTTGCCCACACGTGCATGTTCACACCCACACTTGAATGCATGGACACAAGCAAAACGCATTTGTGCGAACACACATGCACACAGTCATTCTTTGGGTTTTGTTGTGGGTGGTACCGGAGGAACAAATCTAGAATGAGGGCGAGCAAAATAATCAAAAGGTCTCTCTGAGTCTGACTATCTGTCTGTGTCCTGAGTTGGCCTTTACCTTGAACTGCTCCCTGGACCTGTCTTGCCAGTATACTCTGCATCTGCTGGGAGAGTCAGAACCACCAGCATAATAATTATATTATCGACAATAACACATTTAATCAATATCAAAAGAATGATATGGTTAAATATATGTTTTTTTTCCAAAATGTTTCATGCATAGTCATAGTCTATTTAATCCCATGCATTGATAGATGACTGTCTGTTCTTTACCTGTCAGCTGCTCTGACCTAGTACTGGGCCTGCTTTCTGAAGCACTAAAACTGGCAATATTTCCACCTTTGCATAGGAAACATAGACATGTATTTTAATATTAATTTAGCCAGTGCTAGTTACAAAGTTTAGAGCAGGGGTCACCAACGCGTTGCCCGGGGGCACCACGTCGCCCGTAAGGGCCAGATGAGTCGCCCGCTGGCCTGTTCTAAAAATAGCTCAAATAGCAGCACTTACCAGTGAGCTGCCTCTATTTTTTAAATTGTATTTATTCATTTAGCTATTCTTGTTTAAATCACATTTACATGTAACTTACAAATGACAATATATACATAAACACTTAAAATGTAAAGTGTTTTTTGTGTTTAATATAAATGAACTCTGACCTAGTATAGTTCAAAGTGCGCATTACCAAAACGTAGCGTATGTTGCGCTCTTACAAACAAGCTAACGTTAGTGGACACAGTGAATATGAGGAGAGTTACCCCAGAAATGTCAGAAAAAAGAAAGGAAACATATCATTTTCGCACCGAATGGGAGGTAGAGGTTTTTTTTTTACCACTGTGAAAGGATCCTGCGTGTGTTTAATTTGCAAGGCAACTGTGGCGATCGCAAAGCGACAAAATGTGGAGAGACATTTCACTACGTGTCACACAGGATTGCAATGATGATAATTGCTAAAACTTTGCTTGGAGATGAGAAGTATGGAACCGATGTACTCTCCAGTCTCTCCGATGTTCAACTCGGGGCAACTACAATGGTAAGAAGAGTGTCGGCGATGTCTTGGAACTTGACTGACCAACTGGACCGTGATCTGGCGAGGTGCCGGTGGTTCAGCATCCAGTGTGACGAGTCGGTGGACAGCAGCAGTACGGCACAGCTGATGGTATTTATCCGGATGGTGTTTGATGATTTCTCCACAAAAGAAGAACTTCTGACACTACTGCCAATGAAGACAACTACGAGGGGAGTTGACATTTATAACGCAGTGAAGGAGTTTTTGGTGGAAAAAAAGGCAGTGCTGGAAAAGCTGGTATCAATGACTACGGATGGAGCTCCTGCTATGATCGGCCGACACACAGGATTCGTTGCTCACTGTAAAACTGACCCAGAGTTCCCGAACTTTCTGCAGTATCACTGCATCATACACCAGCAGGCCTTATGTGCAAAAGTGATCTGCTGTGAACACATCCGTCATGAAGATCATAAACAGCATCCGCTCCAAAGCTAAACAGCACAGAGCATTCAAGGTACTTTTGGAGGAGCTGTCAGCTGAATATGGTGACCTGCTACTACACACAGAAATCCGATGGCTCAGCAGGGGACGAATTTTGCAGCGTTTTTTTGTCACTTTTGGGTGAAATCAAAGAGTTCATGCAGTCCAGAGGTGGGGACACCGTGCTGCTGGAGGACACTGAGTGGATACTTGACCTTGCATTTTTAACGGACATTACTGGAAAACTGAACAGTTTGAACTGTGAGCTCCAAGGCAAAGGTAAAACTGTCACCGATATGATAAGTGCTTTAAATGCATTTAAAGCTAAGATGAACCTTTTCTCTGTGCATTTGCAAAGAAAAAAATTGCTGCACTTTCCCTCTGTGCAGATGGTGATGAAAGACAATGCTTCTGCATCTGAGGCTTTTGACAAAGTTGTAGAAAAGTACTCTCAGGTCATAAACAGAGTTGGGCAAGAGTTTGAGAACAGGTTTTGTGACCTGGATCAGATTGAGCCATGTGTGTCGTTCATTTGTAATCCTTTCATGAACGTGGACATATCATGCATTGCTGAGCAGTTAAGTGCAACATTCAGCCTAGATGCTGAACAGGTGGAGATTGAAATTGTAACAGTGCAAAATGACCTGCACCTCAAAGCCCACCAGGCTGCACCAAACTTTTGGTGCCTTGTTGACACAGAAAAGAACAGTGGTGTATGCGCAGCAGCTATGAAGGTTGCAAGCCTGTTTGGTTCAACTTATCTTTGTGAGTCAGCCTTTTCTGACATGAACTTCATCAAGAACAAACACAGAATACGCCTTGTTAGTGTTTACAGATTATCTGATCGTATGATTATGTTGGAATGTAACCTGGAATAAATAACCTAACTAGATTAGTTTTATGCTTATGTTGGAATGTAACCTGTGATAAATAACCTAACTTGTCCCGTCCTACACAATGTCGTAAAACACCTCCTGCTATGCTTTGACTAGAGGTCAAGGGCTTCAACTCCATCCAGTCCACTCTCACCCCCACCCTGTTTCTCTCAATAAAAATGCTCTTGCAAGAGGCCTGAGTCAGACCTCATTCGATCATCGCTGTACACACAGCGACGAATGACTCTCCATTTGCAAGTGCTTAAAAAGGGCATACTGTCTCCCGTGTGGTTCTTGCAAATATAAGTTAGAGTGAGCACCACTCTAACACGCCTCACTGATGCACATCTGCAAGACTCACTCAGAGTTGCAGTGTCAAGTTACACACCAGAGTACAACACATTAGTTAATAGCATGCAATGCCAGACTTCCCACTAACTGACAAAGAAACAGATAACAGATTTGGTGTCAAGTTCAAAGTATGACATGATTTATTTGAAAATATGACAGTTGACGTTTGTATTTTACATTATTTGTTCAAACATGGTGCAAAGTAATTCATGGTTTGTCAAAAAATGCTAGTGGCTAGCTAGTTAAAATGGGATATTGTGATTTCACAAGACTGTCTTAGAAGTGATCATTTGAAAATATTCAATTAGAAAAATGTGCACTTAGAGAAAATATAGAAATAAAGTGTTGCCTATTGATATTTATCTGTTTCTATATATTTTTTTGTGAGAAATCATTAAGATAATCAGTGTTTCCACAAAGATAAATATCATTAGTTATTATTAATAACATAGAGTTAAAGGTAAATTGAGCAAATTGGCTATTTCTGGCAATTTACTCAAGTGTGTATCAAACTGGTAGCCTTTCGCATTAATCAGTACCCAAGAAGTAGCCCTTGGTTTCAAAAAGGTTGGTGACCCCTGGTTTAGAGGAACGTGCAAGTAAGAAAGAATAACAAATGACTGTTCAACTTACAAAATCATCTAGAACTAAATCTAACAATAAACCAGCAGAGGGACAGCCTTATTACATGGCCGCGGCACATATGCACACAACACATGCAAACTGGCACGCACACACGCGCGGGCACACACAGTTTTTAATGGCAACGTGTGTGTGTGTGTGTGTGTGTGTGTGGGGTGAACAAATCCGCAACTTTTCTGCATTTTCTGTATTTTTCTGCATCCTCCTTCAGCGCCTTTTTTTTTTTTTTGGTCCCTTTCCGCATCGCCTTTCCACTTCTTTTTACCACGTTCGAAGTCCATTACCCTCACTTGCACCGCTCGCTCGCTATACACACAGCCACCTGCCGGCACCTGACATACGTAACACACCCCTTCCTCCACACGCGCTCTGTGTGGTTGATACGGACTGTGGGGGCGGGTGTTAATTGATAGAAGCCAATCGTCTTTCCCTCCTCACATGCTTGTGGCCTGAGTGGCCCGGCCTGTCTCTCTGATATGCGCGCCGCCTCGCCTGCAGACTTAAAAAAAAAAAAAAACAGAGAGACGCAGGCCAGCAGGCCAATCCTAGGCTGGCTCCTCGGGAATTCTCCCGGTTCTCCCGATGGTCAGTCCGGGCGTGCCGGGGATGACTCAGGACAAGCAGGAGAGACCATGTTCTTGGCTGTTCCGGGATGAGCTGGACGAAGTGGCTGGGGAGAGGGAAGTTTGTGTTTCCATGCAAAAGCAAATACCAGAGATGGGACCAAGTCACACATGTGCAAGTCTCAAGTAAGTCTCAAGTCTTAACCTTCAAGTCTCAAGTGAGTCCCAAGTCATTTTTTTCTTGGGCAAGTCAAGTCAAGTCAAGTCCTTAAATAGGTCTCGTCAAGTCCAAGTCAAGTCCTTATATAGGTCAAGTAAAGTCCAAGTCAAGTCACCTTATTATTGCAATTTTACTCGCAGAATCTGATCTTAGTAGTGAAAAGACAAGATATCAGTAACTTTAAGTAACCATCATTGTCCAATGTGTCTAACCTTTTTAAAAATATGACAATAATTTGGATTTGCACTGTAATTACTGATATTCAGTAAAATACACCATGGAATCAAACAAAAAAGAAATTACCTCATACAATGAATGATTTATTGACAGCTCAATCTAAACAAATGAACGTCTGCCGACAGTGTCTGACACATTTGAGTTGCAAATATGAAAAAATAACCTGAAAAAAATCTGAAAGAAGAAACACAAAGAGCATTAGAAACATTTCATGTTTCATCTGTAACATCTGGAGACACCAGAACTCTATAAACTTCAATTTTCAACATTGTCAGAAAAAATAACAGCTTGTTCTTAGAAAAATATTCCCAAGGATACAACATTCAATTTTGTAGAATTTCACTTGTCTCTGTGTCTGCAGAGTATATCAATAGGTATTTTTCTTTTTTACAATTTATTGCACTTGCAAAATATTAGATTCGAGAGGGTCCTGTCTGCAAGCCGAGCACGATGTGGCCTCATGATGATCCCACCATGGCTGAAGACACTTTCAACTGGGGCACTTGAGGATGGCACTGAAAGAGCTCTTGATGCAACAGGAAAAAGTGCAGGGAGGATACCCCTATTTGCATCCCAAAAAGACAGACAAGCCTGTCCACAACAAAGACCAAGATAGTTATTTAGTTGTGTCTCTGGACTGCTGGTTGTGTTCTGCTTGTGATGTTTTCTGTGAGAATAACCCAGTGCTCTCTTCCTGCTGGTCCTCAACCTCTTGGAACCCAGGACTCTGGGGTGTTGTGTCTGGTGGGACCTCCTGTAGAATCAGATCTAATAAAAACAAAGACAAAAAACAAGTTAATTTAACATAAAAGGGCAAGGGCGAAAACAAGCCCATGAATATTGGAAAGTGAACTTCCTCATTCATTATTTCACAGCTCAGTTTGATATGCTTGCAAAAAAAGCTCTAAACATTTATTATATTGTTATTTATACAAATGTTTTGTGAATCTAAATCTTTTAATGTCCATAGTTTGATCATGGTGACACAAAGACATGCCTAACTGTGGAGCATGTTAAAAATAAAAAATAAATACATTCACTGACCTTCCACCATGTCAGCAATGTCATTCTTTATGTCATCAGGGACAAGCTCATCATGCTGAAGTCACATCATGGAGAAAGCTGGGTCCAGGACAGCAGCTCTGATGTAGAGTGGGTCTGCAAATGGCAGCTCTTCTCCTGGTGCCGCTGATAACATTTTTACATTAACAAAGATCTCCTGGAATCTTTTCTTGAGAGAGCACTGCAGGCCATGGACCATGCTTCCCAGGAAGCGCACTTGCTGTTTCAGTTTCTCCAAGTGGTGGTTTAGTGATAAAACACAGGGGAGGACAGAGCTGACCGTCACAATCTTCTCTCCTTGAGTAAGATCGGTGGCCTCGGCAAATGGCTGTAGTACATCACAAAGCTCCTTCATCAGATTCCATTCCCTTACTGAGAAGACCAGCTCGTTGTGGCCTGTGCTCTGAACAACGTTACACAGTTCCTGATGAGTGAATGAGAGCACTGCTTTGACTTGGCGGAGAGTTGAATTCCACCGTATGTTCACAGCTGCAGGGATCCCTCGCTGCCCAAACTTATCTTCAAATGCATCTTTAAAGGTGCTAGATGTATGCAGGAGAGAGCTCAGTTTAGAGCATTTTGCAAAGGTGCTGTTCATGATGTGTACATCCTTGAGGCCACCACTAACAGTTAACTGCAACGTATGGGCAAAGCATTGCTGACGTTTGGGGCTTCCTCTGTTGAGCATCTGGTCCACAGTCTCCCATTCACCTCTGGATAGGTCTTCCCACAACTCTGCGTCATCCAGATTGTCATCATCAGTGACCTCACCATCTTGCTCTTTTGGAAAACGCACTGTAAATGCTCGCTTCATATTTGTGGCATTGTCACAAATAACAAAGTCAAGTTTATGTCTGATGTCATATTCGTCACATATGGAATCAAAGGCTTCTGATATCTGTTCTCCTGCGTGAGGTCCTTTGAATCTATTGCAAGCAAGCAAGTACGAATTCAGCTGAACTCCCTCAGATGTTGCCAATACATGGCCAGTGACTCCCAAAAAGCCACGCATTCTCCTGTCTGACCAAATATCCACTGTAACTGATACATGGTCTGCATCAGCAAGATGCACTTTTATTTTCTCCCGAGTCTCCGCAACGAGGGATTCTATCTTTGAAGTTATTGTCCAACGACAGACAGGCTGGTACTTGGAGTCAGTCACAGACAGGAAGTGTCGGAAATGTCCATTCTCCGTGATTGACAGAGGCATGCTGCATCCAATCACCAGTTCTGTGAGAATGGCATTTGTTATGGCCTTCTGTCTTGGATGGTTTGGAGAATATGCTTTCTGCGGACGAGACTGGAGGAACTGGGAAATTGCAGGTTGCGCTGCATCAGTGCAGGTGTTTCTCATCTTTTCGTATTCTGCATACCTGTGAAACAAAAGCATAAATATGAATGGGATGTACTGTATGGTCTGACAGACATGCAACATAGTATATGGTAAAAAAAAAAAAAGTTCTTTGAGGCTTAACTGTTTTTGTTTATTAACTTGGTCCATGTTAAATCATATTTAGTTAATTCAGTTTCATCATCATATTCATTGCATTAAAGCTATATATACACACCTATTTAGATAAATGAAAAGCACTTACTTGGCAGAATGGCTCTTCAAATGACGGTCAAAGTTTGAAGTTGTCGTCTGGCTGTCCGAAATGTTTTTGTTGCATATCTCGCACTGTGCTGTCCGTCTTTTGCTTGCGATAGGTGAAGGTGATGACTCGCGGTACCGCTCCCGCTGACATGTTTGCGCATGTCTGATATAAAGGGGCGTGATTCTCTAATAAACACGTTCGGTAGGTAGAGAGGGCGCGACTGATTGATTGACAGGGTGTAAGGGATCGGACAGTACAGCCAAGTGCGTAGCGACAGACTTTATTGTGGAAGGGGATGATGGGGGTGGCTGGCGCTGGGGTGGCTGGCGCTGGAGCGGCGATCTGGCTGGGGTGGACAAGCAGTTCTGTGGATTCGAATTGTAAGTCAGATTCTCAGGGACAGATGAGCGAAGCATCACGGGACAGACTGACACTCGGGTCTGCGCTGGCGGCGCTGATATAGCGCTGTCTATGAACCCGTGGCAGGTGACGGTGATTCCACTGACAGGTGGCGTGGTCCTGTCGCAGGTGGCACCAGCACGTGACAACCCCCCCCCCCCCCCCCCCCCCACAAGGGACGGCTCCCAACGTCCCCAGGAACCAAAAACGAAAAAAAAAGGAAGGCAATACCCCCGGCGACCAGGTGGGGGGGTCAGCACACCGCTGAAACGTCCGACACCTCGCCAGACGCAGGATCGACGGACGCGGGAGCAGAAGACCCCGGCACCGGCAGACAAGACCTCCCCGGACCCTCACCCCTGGTCCCCTCGTCCCTCCTCGGGCGCCTGCGCCGAGGACCCGGTTGGTCCGGATGACAGCGATGGAACTCCGTGATGAGCGAACGGTCGAGTATCCAGCGGCTCGGAACCCAGGAGCGGTGCGCATTGTCATAACCCTCCCAATCCACGAGGTATTGGAGGCCACGACCGCGCCGCCGCGATCGGAGCAGGGAGCGGACAGCGTAAGCCGGACCCCCATCGAAGAGCTGGGGCGGCGGCGGAACGGGCGCCGGCGCCAACGCGCTCTCATGGATGGGCCGCACACGGGACACGTGGAACGTGGGGTGAACCTTCATGGAATCCGGAAGGAGAAGACGGACTGCGGCCGGGCCAATCACCTTCTGAATAGGGAACGGTCCAACAAAGCGGGGCGCCAGTTTGCGGGATCCCGCTCGCAGCGGCAAATCCCGCGTCGAGAGCCACACACGCTGCCCCACTCTGTAGTCCGGAGCCGGCGTCCGGTGCTTGTTTGCCTGGCGGGGATAGCCTGAAACAGAGCGGAGAAGAGTGACCCGGCCCCTCGCCCAGGCACGATGACAACGGCGGACACAAGCCTGGGCCGACGGGCACGCCGCACCACGCTCCTGGTGGGCGAACAAGGGTGGCTGGTACCCAAAGACGCAGTGGAAAGGCGAAAGTCCCGTGGCCGAGCTGGGGAGGGAATTGTGAGCATACTCTACCCAGGGAAGCTGTTGGACCCACCCGCGCTGGTCCCCAGCGGCCATGCATCGGAGAGACCTGCCCAGTTCCTGGTTCAGGCGCTCCGCTTGACCATTGGACTGAGGGTGAAACCCCGAGGAGAGGCTGGCTGTGGCGCCGAGGAGTCGGCAGAACTCCGTCCAGAAGGTGGAAGCGAATTGAGGACCTCGGTCTGACACGATGTCTTGTGGGAGGCCGTGGTGACGAAACACCTCCCGCACCATGATGGACACAGTCTGCTTCGCAGATGGGAGCTTAGGCAGAGGGATGAAATGTGTCATCTTGCTGAAACGGTCCACCACCGTGAGGACCACCGTGTTTCCCTCTGAGGGGGGGAGGCCCGTGACAAAGTCGATTGACAGGTGAGACCAGGGACGCTGGGGAACCGGCAAGGGTTGAAGCAGCCCGGCCGGAGGACGAGTAGACGTCTTGTAGCGGTTACAAATTGAGCAGGCTCTGACGTAATCGCTGCTGTCCACTTGCCAGGTGGGCCACCAGAAACGCTGTGCCACCACGTACCTCGTGCGTGCAGCGCCGGGATGACAGGCCAGGCGTGAGTCGTGCGCCCATTGCAGCACGGACGACCGCAGGCCTTCAGGGACGAACAGGCGTCCCTCCGGGCAGTTGCTGGGGCCGGGTTGATCGCGTGATGCGGCTTCCACTTGGCGTTCGATCTCCCATGTAAGAGCCGCCACCCGAACCGAGCTCGGGAGAATAGTGGGAGGCGGACCCTGTCCCTCCTCCCCCCCAGGAAACAAACGCGACAGGGCGTCCGCCTTCGCGTTACGGGAACCCGGTCTATAGGAAGGAGAGAACTCAAACCGGTCAAAGAACAGAGCCCACCGTGCTTGTCTCGCGTTCAGTCTCTTGGCCGATCGTAGATACTCCAAGTTGCGGTGGTCGGTCCAGACGATGAACGGAGTGGTGGCGCCCTCCAGCCAATGCCGCCACTCCGCCAAGGCCAACTTGACGGCGAGGAGCTCCCGATTACCGATGTCATAGTTTCATTCCGAGGCTGACAGACGGCGAGAAAAGAAGGCGCACGGGTGGAGACGATCGTCTTGCCGGCTACGTTGAGACAACACCGCCCCGACACCCACGTTCGAGGCGTCCACCTCGACCACGAACTGGCTGTTGGGATCGGGAACCCTGAGGATGGGAGCGGATGTGAACCTCCTCTTAAGCTCCTGAAATGCCTGTTCTGTCCGTTCCGTCCATTTGTACGGGGAGGCAGGGCTGGTAAGGGCGGTGAGGGGCGCGGCCACCGTGCTGTATCCACGGATAAAACGGCAATAACAGTTCGCGAATCCTAAGAACTGTTGCAGCCGCTTGCGTGTTTCGGGAACAGGCCATGACGTGACCGCTTGCACCTTCCCAGGGTCCATTTCGATGGATCCCTCACGCACCACGTAGCCGAGGAATTTGACAGAGGAGGCGTGGAACTCGCACTTTTCTGCCTTCACGTAGAGCGAATTCTCAAGGAGACGGCGCAGCACCGCCCGAACATGCTTGATGTGCTCAGGGAGCGAGCGGGAGAAGATGAAGATGTCGTCTAAATAAACGAACACGAATTTGTCCAGCATGTCTCGTAACACGTCGTTTATCAGGGACTGGAAAACCGCTGGGGCGTTGGTGAGCCCAAACGGAACCACCAAGTACTCGTAGTGTCCGCTCGGGGTGTTGAAAGCCGTCTTCCCCTCGTCTCCCTCCCGGATGCGGATCAGGTGGTAGGCGTGTGGACAAGCAGTTCTGTGGAGTCGAATTGTAAGTCAGATTCTCAGGGACAGATGAGCGAAGCATCACGGGACAGACTGACACTCGGGTCTGCGCTGGCGGCGCTGATATAGCGCTGTCTATGAACCCGTGGCAGGTGACGGTGATTCCACTGACAGGGGGGCGTGGTCCTGTCGCAGGTGGCACCAGCACGTGACACAGGGTAGTGATCCAATCATGACAACGCCATTCTCAGCCTGCGCTCCGACCGTGTTATCGATATTATTTTTTAAAATGTATTATTAATTTTATATCCAAACTGAAAACATAAACTAAATAACACTGAAGTCATTTGAGTCATCGTGTCTCAAGTCGTGTTCTTAAGACTTTTTAGGGCCTTTGGTATAACAGAACATCAGTTTATAATGCAGTCTTTACATAAATTTTGGTTTTGACTATCAAAACCCTCTATGTAAACAATAATGGCTCCATGAAGCAAGCAAGTGGCACCTCTCCTGGAAACTTGAGGTATGACATGGCTGTCCTGCCTCCCCATATCCTTTGTTTTAAACAGTAGCATAAATCATATCTTCTTATAATATCTATCATCTTATTAAAGCTAGCTAGCACTGTTGATGGAACCCCTCTCCTTGGTAAAGAGTTAATTTTGACATAATTAGTAGATGACGACGTTTTTTTCAAAAAAAAAAAAATGAAGGTCAAATGCCTGTTGCCATCAAAGCTATTCAGGAGTTTTCAAGGGCTTTCGGTTTATGCTTGAACATGAAAAGAATGTGAATATTTTATTAAGGACTGTTATAAATCTGAGCATTCCCATACAAAATGACCTGAGATACCTTAATGACAAAAGTCAAAACCTGAGATGTACTTTAAATTTTACTCCAATTATTTAAAGTTAACAATGGCACATACGAGGTCTGTCGTTGAGGGCTAGAACCTTGCTCGCCAAATCAAGAGGACTCTCACATCATATATGGTGCTACATGTCAATAAGGAGATCCTTAAGATGATTGGAAGAAAAAAAAAACTTCTAACTTTGTTTGGAAGAACAGACCTCATAATCTGAAAAAGAGTTTGACTTATCAATTCTTGTGAAAATGATGGTCTTAACTTCTTGGGTTTTCTTACTTTGAATGACACTTTGAAGATCAATTTTAATAGATAATACTGTCATAGCTAGGTAATATTGATATTAATATTAGTATATGATACAAATATTTTCATGTTTGCAATTATGACATTGATTCGATTAAGATGTCAGCCTTTTACTGCCAGACATTTCTTTCATGGTCACTCATCTCCAAACATAACGTTTGACCACATACTTAATTAATTTGGAAATTCATCCACCTATTCATTCTCAACACTGCTTATCCTGTTCAAGGTCGTGGGGGATGCTAGAGACTATCCCAGCTGACCGCGGGCAAAAACTAGACTACACTTTGAATTGTTCTGCATCCAGTCGCAGGGCATGTATAGACAAACCCTCAAGCACACCTATGCAGGAATCGATCCCATGCTGGCCATACACAAGTCTAGCGAAAGTGCCCCTACACCATCAGCGACTTTCATTTGGAATAACAAACACATGAATTATTATTATTATTATCAGTGTGAAGGCGAAGCATCAGAACAACAACAAGACAATGACAAGCGGGACTTGTCATGTTCAATGGGAAACTTGCCCAACTGTTTAATTCGGATACAGAAAGTGAGGACTTTGGTGGATTTGCGTATGAATATTGTAAGAATGTGAGTCCAGCAGACTACATACTATTTTAAATACTGGAATAAAGTACAACCACACTCACTGTCTTGCTCCTGTGATGTTTTTTTTGTTTGTTTGTTTTTCCATAAGTCATGGCATGCATGTGTCCTATAATGAGGTGCGCCCCATGTGGCTGGAATCCAGAAAAGCCCCCGCAATTGCGCCTTATGGTGTGGAAAATACGGTAATTTCTTCAGCTTCATGAAAATCCGCATGCGGCGTCCCAAAAAAATAGAAGGCTTGCGGAAGGTTTGCAGGTGCTGGAGACGTTCCGCCTACCAGTGACGTGCGGTGAGGTTCATGACTGGGGAAGCACTGACGTGTCCCCCTCCCTGGTAAAATTTGTACGGCACCTAACCGTGTCACAAAAAAGGTTGGGGAATGCTGCTCTAGTGTGGCTTATTCATTCATTAATTTGAACTATTTTAATTAAGATCTCATATCAGCAGTCTTCACACATAAAAACACTTAATAAAGCACATGGAATCAAAATCCACTCCATTCCAAAGTCCCGTTGTCCAAATCAAACGTTTTAACTCCGGAATTACTCTTCCTTAACTGATGACCTCCTGCTTCGACCGAAAATCCATAGTTGAAAATCGTTTGGATATGTAATCCTCCATTGTAAAACGAAATGTAAAAACGGGAAGAAAAAAAATGAATGTAAAACGAAATAAATGGACAACAGTTCCTCAGTTGCTCACAGTAAATTTGAACTGGAGCTCTCTTATTCTACAGGTAGGCGCATGAAGCATCCCGGGATCACTAGCACTCCCTGCCATAAGGCTGGAGAACATTTTTTCGTGGCCTCCGTAAGGTATCTTTTCAAAGCCGTTTTGTTCATCTGAAGAAACACGACGGTACAGACAGATAACAAAAAACACAATATATTATATACGTCAGTTTAACTACGGAAATTAGTTAATATAGCCACAGTGTTTGAACACTTAAACAGGGACATAAAGACAGAGAGCAGTTCTGTCTAACTGCATAGTCTGTCAACATAGGCAGCCGTGTGATTACGCAATCCTCAGCGGAGGCTTGACAGGAAGTTGGCTCCTCCGAGAGAATCGTCTTTGGTTTTAAAATAACTACAAAAATTCAGCAATTTTGATTCAAAATAATACAAAGCTATGGCCATGTGAATACTGTCTAAGTTATGAACCTGTAGACGTGACAAACTACTACTTTCTGAAAAATATTGTAAATGACAAGACCAAAATTTACTCGTTTTAAGTTTTAATAATAACAGACAACTTTGCATTACTTATAACTCCTGTTTAAAATATTCATGAGGCAAAAATAATTTTAAACTCTTGTAAATTAAATTATTTCATACAGTTTGTTCAATGTTATCTGACTCTTCAGATATGAATGAAAGGCAGAATTTGTGTTTTTAAAGTTGTTCACATCTGCCCGAGTGGCTTATATTTGGTTATTTTGTCATTTAAAAAATAAAGACAATTGGGACGATGAAATTTGTTTCATAACAGTATGTATTTGCATGAAATTTCTGTAGTTGAAAAATGCCTGAAAAAAGTATTGGCCCCCGGGCCCCTTCACTTTATCAAATCTGGCCTTCCTTGCAAAAAGTTTTGACACCCCTGGTGTAATGCCATTATTTAGACAAGCAAAACAGCATGTCCACCAAAACTGATACCTTTTCCATGCCCAGAACTTTTTCCATGCTCCGCTGCCTTGAAAAACATGTTTGTAAACATTTAATATTTTACTGTTATTGTAAAGTTCTGCTCTTTCTTCAGTCGGGCCTTTTTTTTCGGCTCCACTTCAAGCATGAATTAATGAAGTCAAATCAAGTACTTCCGTCAAATGCATATGCGCATGAGGTGAAATCCCGCAAAGGAGGGGCAAACCCATTCGGTGAAAGAGGCCAGCTTCACGCAGGTTAGGAATCAAATAGTGTCAATTTCGCTTTCAAAATGGCAGGGAGAAAATACACAGCTAAAGGAAAATATGAAGATGAACACAAGACGTTTTTAACAGAGTGGGACATTTTACATTTTTTTGTTGAACGCAATGGCAAGCCATTCTGCCTGAAATGTCAGACGTCATTAGCGCATTTCAACGCTTCAAGTCTTCAGCGCCACTTCAACTCACTTCATGCTAATATCGATAAGGACTTTCCAAATGGGACTGAATTTCGCAAACGCAAGTTGGACACTTTGAAAAGTCAGGCAGAAAAACAGGTGCAGTTTTTCCCAAAAATTACGAAGCATTCAGAGACTGTCACGCTTACATCGCATCAACTGGCTTGGAACATTGCACGGGCTAAAAAGCCATACAATGAAGGGGAGTTCGTTAAATATGCCTCAGTGACGGTGTTGAAATCTTGTCTCCTGAAAACGATAAACTAAAACGAATGGTATCAGACATCCAACAAGAAGAATTGCTTCTGTCACCGATTGGATGGAGCAGGGCGACCAAATGCAGCTTGGACAAGGGTTTATTGGAGAACACAAACTAACAGACTCGGCAAACTGACATGACTTAACAAACAAAACCAACAATAGGACTGACCGACAGATGTGCAACAAAAAACACATGAAGACATTAAGACAACAACAATGATCCGATGGGGCGTGGAGGGCAGACAGGACATATATACACGACAGGTAACAAGAGGCAGGTGAGAATAATCAAAGAGGCAGGTGAGAATAATCAAACTAATCATGGAAACACAGGAGGGGAGGAGCGAGCACACAGACAGAAACCATGACAACAGACACGTAGTGGAACGGCAGGGGACGAGACGTGACAGCTTCGAGATGCAACAACGGAATACAAGTCAGATTTGAAGACGATTGTTCAAGGCAAGGAATGCACTATGCAACATGCATAGTAAGTGAAAAAACGCTATTGTAAATTATTATGGTTTTGTTTGTGGACTTTGTTGAACTGAGAGTTTGTGTGTGTGTGACAGTGCACACAATGTTCATTACTGAAAATGACTGGCCTGTGGTCTACAGGAAAATGTGTTTTTGGGAGTTTGCAAACATATTTTAAGGTTGTGTTAAACTTATAATCATATTAATATCTAGTATTGAAGTGCTCGTGTGGATTGGTGGGGGCCGAGGAATGTGCAGGCAAACTGCATGAACTTGTTTTCTTGGAAGTGTTGTGTATAGGCCCAGACAGGGAGTACCGGACGAGATAATCTCAAGGTCGGTGAGAAAGGAGAACAACAGCACATCTATGGGACTGGGCATCGAGGGGAAAACCCAACCGCCTGACCTCAGCGACACCTGGACGGGGAGGAGATGGCCATCCACCTCCACCAATCATCTCACAATATTTTGCATGCTTTAATATTCATATTGTGTTTCTTTAAAACTGGGCAACCCGGAAGAATGTGTCGTCTTTTGGTGGTCACAAAAACGCACGAGTTTTAGTGTGAGGGACCCGGGACCCAGGCCTGTATTAGTGCGCTTTGTCAGGAATAAATAATTGGTAAATTTGGTCTAATTGATCTACTGGTCTTCTCTTTGACAGAACGAACTCGCAAAATTGTTAGGTGCGCCAGTGTGTGGATTAGGACATAGCAATTTATGAGTTAAGTGTTGATCGCAATTTGGAGTCAGATCAATAACTAGAATCCGTAACCAAACAGGTCTTAGTACTGTAGGAGTCAATTTCTGTCATTATCATGTTGGTGCGTGACATGATAATGATGAACCCAGGTTAAGAATCACTGCTTTAAAGGGCTAGAGACATCCTTTTTTTCTTTTTATTAGAACGGAATTTGATAGAATGTATAAAGTGAACACATTTGCCGCATTGGAAATTAAAAATGGACACCGATTACTAAGAATAAAGCTGAAATGAAATGCCAGTTTATCGATCGGGTCCCGCACGAAGCCAAACTGGCGGCGCCATTACTGTGACGTCACAAGTTGTACATCTGGATGTCAACAAACCCAAACAACATGGCAGATGATGGCGACAGCTCCGTTTCTATATTAGCATCATTTTATCCGATTTAGAAACCTCTTTTGACGCAGAATATGATGAATCTAGCAGTTCACTTGGGCTGAGCTGAGCACATTTTCTGAATTGTGCCCCTCCCGTCACTCTGGTTAGGTT
Source organism: Syngnathus floridae (assembly GCF_059516105.1). Lineage (NCBI taxonomy): Eukaryota > Metazoa > Chordata > Actinopteri > Syngnathiformes > Syngnathidae > Syngnathus > Syngnathus floridae. The sequence goes on along the minus strand of NC_142420.1, from coordinate 11,823,311 downwards.
GGCATAGTAAAAAGTGCTCTTGGGGGCTTTAGAGCGCCGAGTTGATCTCGGCACATGAAGACATGACCACCTGCAACGTTTGGTTTAGGTTTTATAAGCATTTTTAATTTTATTGCTTAAATCGCATTTTCTCGACGAGCTGAGCACGTTTTCTGAATTGTGCCTCTCCCGTCACTGTGGTTAGGTTGGCATAGTAAAAAGAGTAGAGTGCCGAGTTGACCACTACGCATGGAGAAATGAACATCTGCAGCGTTTGGTTTAGGTTTTAGGCGCATTTTTAATTTTATTTCTTAAATCGCATTTTTTCGACGAGCTGAGCACGTTTTCTGAATTGTGCCCCTCCCGTCACGCTTCGACATACTTTTCAAAGTCAAAGTCTCGAAGTCTCCTTTATTGTCAATTCCTCCGCATGTCAAGACACACAAAGAGATCGAAATTACGTTTCTCACTATCCCAGGGTGACAAGACAGAGTTCACAACGCACATACAAGTAAACAACACAGGAAAATTAAAACAAGAAGATGAACAATAAGAGTGATAGCACGCTAGCCGCTCCCGATGCACAGCAGAGTCCGGAAAGATAAGACAGAGTTCACAACGCCCATACAAGTAAACAACACAGGAAAAATAAAACAAGAAGATGAACAATAAGAGTGATAGCACGCTAGCCGCTCGCGATGCACAGCAGAGTCCGGAAAGATGACAGTCAACCAGGCCACTGTGAACACGAGCACACAGCAGGCAAGCACTGTCCGGTTCGTGGATCCTATCAGGCGAACGCAACCCATCTTGTCGTCCCACGAACGTACGCCAGGATAATGGAAGGCACGGCTAGACGAGCTGGGTTGGCCGCAAACCTGGCCCGACGTCTCCGCGCTGGCCCCTCTTCTCTTTTTGTTTACATTCACTGAAGCTAAACGCGTACAACTTGAGACGTCATGAGACGTCACTTCCGGCTGGCGGCTCGGTGCAGTCAAACTCGTCTGTGCGGCAAATTTAAATTAAAATTTTCAGAGCAACAGCTTCCTTTTCGTTGTTTCGAGCGTCAATTTATATTTATAAGCCCATAAGCTAACTAAAACCGATTTATACATATACCGGCGTCTCTAGGCCTTTAAGGCCTGCGCTCAAACAGCAGTAGTGTTGTTTCAGTAGCAGCTGTGCCTTGCGCACCCTCATATGGACAATACAAGTATGACCTGAATTGTTACAGACTTTCGGAACACGGTAATAGTACACACGTCAATGCAATAATAATAATAATGATAATAATGCTAATAATAGTAAAGGGCGGGGGGTTCTTTATTTTCATTTATGTCACCAGTAATAATCAGAAACCACATGAAATCATCAGGTACAGGTGCAATCATTCGAAGATCCACTCCTTCATTCTCACCACCACTGATTCTGTTCAGTCTATATACTTTTCACTGTTGTTCAAGGTTGGCGCCATAACAGTAAGACTCCTCCTAATGTAATCACAGGCTAGGTACATGTTCTTGCAAATGCCTATGCTGACAGTACCGCTGCAGGTGTCCTAGTGTAATTAGAAACATGTTTGCAAGTAGACCAATGGGAAATGACCAGCCAGAGAATTCCATATCATCGAGTTTGTTTATTATGCAAGCAAACAATTTCAATTGTTGCAAGTCTATCAAGGGTGGTTTTTAACAAAAACATCTTTATGTACAATGTAAAGAAATAAAAGAAAATATTAAGTACAAATAAATACACATTTTGCATGGTAAAATAAAATAAAACAAAAAATAATGGTTTGAAATTAGAATACTGCCTCACCTGTGTATGGACAGAGTAATAATCGACTCCCCTGTACACAGAGTAAAAGTCAGACAAAATTATTTTTCATTTGACAGCAAACAGGCTTGGCAATTATTTAAACCCTCAAAAGATGCCAAATTAAAGAAGTGTAAAACAATAGCCTGTGTGAGGGCTACACGTCACTTTCGGTACCTCTAATGTGATATTCTTAAAAGACAAACAAACAAACAAACAAACAAACAAACATAAAACAAAGTTATATACATTCATTTTACTTGAGTCAGAAGAACGGGCCTATTTGCCTGGGATTCTCTGTCACATCACTCATCACATCAAGTAGAGAGGCGTTGTACAGCAGCTGAATTTCAAAAAGTAGATTGTATTCTATATTATCACATTTAAGTTAACCCGAGAAAAGTAGTTGACTTTCCAAACATTTAAAGCTTTATCATACCTTACTGTAAATTAGATGCTAAAATTAAAACAATCTGTCCGAATGGTATGTCGACCAAACGCATATTGAAGTAATGAAGTGAGTAATACAATGTTGCAAGTGCACTTGAACAGCCAATAACCTGGGCCCTTCACACAGACAATGTGCCGCAAGTTAAATGCAGGCTAACATGGAAAAATCTGACACAGGCAACTTAGATTTAACAAAAATGCTGCAAAGCAGAGGTCTAAAGGTGTCCAAACAAATGCATCTCATTATCGTAGAGGCTGTCGTTACACACTGGAGAAAACTGCTTGCATCTTTACAAGGGTCAGTATCCACCCCCACCCGCAATAGATTCACAGTTTTCAGAAGCTGATAGTTTACAGTTTTGTACATGCCAGTCAGTTGCTGCAGTCGCCGTGAAGAAGCTTACTGTGTGCATGACATGAGCAAGGCTGCAGCGTCATATTGTTGGTCTCTCCCAACTCCCAGCTAGAAAAGACTATTGCAATATTTACAAAATCTCTTTTCACTCAAGTTGGAACAGCAGTCTCACACACAACTCGATCTTGAGAAAAACACATTTTACATTACACTGTACTTTCTACACAGAGGGGATTCAATCAATTGAAGCCACTTGCCATTTAAAATTATATATTAAAAAAAAAACATTCAACGCAGAGGCATCTCTGTGCGCCGCTATACTTAAAATACTACCTGAAATTAGAATACAGTACTAATGCTTTTTTCTCATTTGATTTAAATCATTTTTATATATACAGTATTTGTTTTTCATTCATTTTATTTTACCAACAAGTTTTATTTACTAGCTAAATCGCTAAATAAAGGCGAAACATAACAGTGAATACAATAATGATTGGTACGGGATCTACAAAGGTAGAAAAGAGATAGCTCCATATCCAAACTACATTCCAATGTTTTCAGAACAAGCGTGCTAAAAAAAACGGGAAAAAAAGAAAAAAGTGATTTCAAGAGGAGGATGTGATATTTTAAGTCATTGGGCCCACGGGATGGATGGCGACGTTCATTTGCATGATTTCCAGCTAAACATTTCTCCATTAACTGTGACAGGAGACATCTGAGGAACTGCTGCTATTGCTGTTTGTGGTCTGGGCCCGCTTGATGTACAGATTCAGTAATTTCATCTGCAAACAAACAAGGACACAACACATTCATACAGAAACTCAACAAGTTGCACTTGTGGAGTGTTCTTAGATTTGAATTTTAATGGTGAAAAGGGACTTGAGTTTGAAAGGTAATTGTGCTTTGATTGGGGCCTCTTTCCAAGTTTTTTTTTTAACAGACACAAGTAATAAATAAATCTGTGTTGCAATAAACAATATTCAATTTCTTAGACATACTTTTAGTTTTGTAGAATTAGCCATGAATTAATATAAAACATTTATTTTGTAAAAGGACTTGATAGAGGTGGATTAGGTCACTTAAGTGGGAACATTTGAAGGCCCAGGTTCGAAATGTAGTGCCCGTCACTGACATGCAGCTAAACAATGTTTTGTAGTGTTCAGTACCTTGCTGCCGGTGAGCTGTGCCAGGTGGGGTTTGAGCTCCTCACCAATTACCGAGTATATAGCCACCAGACAGAACACGCTGGCTTTGCGAACGCTGCTCTCTGTGTTGTCATAGCCCTGCAATGAGACACAGGTATCACGCAGTGCCGCCATACAATAATGCACATACAGGTGAGCAAGGAAAACAAGGAGTGTGCGAAGTAGCAGATGACAAATATTGCTTGAGAAAAATAAGACAAATCATTCCTCAAATCAGGGCGGTTCGGTGACGCACTGGGCAGCACGTCCGCCTCACAGTTAGGAGGGTGCGGGTTCGATTTCACCTCCGGCCCTCCCTGTGTGGAGTTTGCATGTTCTACCCGGGCCCGCGTGGGTTTTCTCCGGGCACTCCGGCTTCCTCCCACATCCAGTGGTAGGCTGATTGAGCACTCCAAATTGTCCCTAGGTGTGAGTGCAAGTGCAAATGGTTGTTTGTCTCTGTGTGCCCTGCGATTGGCTGGCAACTGGTTCAGGGTGTCCCTTGCCTACTGCCCGTTGACGGCTAGGATAGGCTCCAGCATACGCGCGACCCCCGTGGGGACTAAGCGGTTCAGAAAATGTATAGATGGATTCTTCAAATCAAAATGTCAAAGCCCTTCACCACCTGGCTCCCCCTTACCTATCCGACCTCCTGATCCCCTACCGCCCCAACTGTCCCCTCTGATCCTCCAATACTTCACGTCTGACAGTGCCAAAATCTAAACTCAAATCCTTCGGTGACAGAGCCTTCTCCTGCACAGCACCCTGACTCTGGAACTCTCTCCCTCAATCTGTCTGTGACTCACTCTCACTCCCCATATTTAAGTCCTGTCTAAAAACTTACCTCTTTTCTCAAGCCTATGACCTCCCCTGGTGTCCTCTTCTTAACTTTATCCCATTGTCTCTTCGCCGTCTCCCTCCCCCCCTGTATGTCTTTCCCATGTTCCCTGTAAGCGTCTTTGGGTTTTTGAAAAGCGCTATACAAATTTAATGAATTATTATTATTATTATTAAATGGGCCTCTCCAATGCTGTCAAAATACTTGGAGCTTGCTATGGTACCTCCATCCATTAGCCAAACCGCTTTATTCTCACAAGGTTCACGGCTATTCTGGAGCCTATCCCAAATAGTAGTAGCAGTAGTAATACTACTACTACTACTACTACTAATAATAATAATAACATTATTAATAAAATATCATAAAAGGGATTTCTTAACTTGACATTTTGTTAGTTTTTATGCATTTACACATTCAAATTATTATCATCCTTCCACAATTCATACGAAGGTAATTCAAGTGATTTGAAGCTGTCAATGCTGAACATCTACTGTATGTTTGACGTTGTATGAAAATCAACTTTTTGCTAGAATCATTTTCAAAAAAGTTAAGCAAGTTGAGCAAAATCGCATGACAAAAATGTGAGGTCTATGGCGAGTTCACAATGTGTCTTGACTGAGTAAATGCCATTTTTCAAACTGCATTTCCTGGTAAACCAGTGAATCAATGGCTGACAGTACAGTCTAAATTCATGTGCCTTTCAGAAAGAAGTTGCCATCGTTAAATTTATGTTGAGGACAGCAAGAAAATTCCTTATATTATTGGCTATGATAGCCTTTTGATAAAAAAAACAAAGCAAGCCATGAAAAAGGCTGACTGTTAGGGTTGATAGATTAGTTTGATCCTATGCTTATGTTGGAATGTAACCTGTAATAATTAAACTCGCTTGTCCTGTCTTAACAAAAGTAGTAGAACAAAGTGCTAAGATCTTTTGCACTGATTAACTAGCTGCAGGGGAAGCAATCAAAGTTGTTTTGTTCACACAACATCGTGAAAGCCCCCCTGCTGTGCTTTGATCAGCAGGCCAGGGGCTTCGGCCATTTGTCTACTCTGACCCCGACTCTCAACCCCCACTCTGTTTCTCTCAATAAAATGCTCCTGCAAGAGGCCTGAGTCAGACTGCATTCGATCATCGCTGTGTACACAGCGACGAATGGACTCTCCACGTGCAGGTGCTTAAAAGGACTTACTTGTCTCCTGTTTGGTTCTTGCAAAATAAGTTGGAGTGTGCACAACTCTAACACTGACTTAGATGGGTAAGAGGCTAAAAACATTCGCAAACCTGCAAGAGTCCCGGGATGATGTCCACCAGCAGTTGTATTAGTGAGTCCTTGGGAATGCGTTCAATGACTTTGGTTTCCATCTTGATGGCAGCCAGGTTGATTGGGTAATCGGCTGTCTGCACAATTGGACACAGCACCTTGACACACTGTTCTGGATGGATGGACCCAGCCAATGTTGATGCAGCTTCCTCAGCTGCACGCACCACCTAAAAAATTACATGAAGAGAACCAGATAAGAATACATCAACTTTGTCCTTTAAGCACAACACACGTTTGAAGGGGACCTAATATTAGCTCCTTTCCCACGGCATGATGCTAAATGCATCATTGTCCTCTTGTTTTTAACACATTTTATTCTCCAAACCAGGCATCATGAAATAATGTTAGGCTACAAACAAACAACAAAATAAATGAATGGATAAACAGATGAATGAATAAACAAGCAAACAAACAAATAAATAAATGAATAAACAAGTCCCACAGGATTACCGCGATCCAAGGAATTCCTGAAAAAAAAGTCCTCTAATATGTATATAGCTATTTATATAAAATGGGGAGATCATATATATAGGCGGCTCGGTGGGGCACTGGTTAGCACGTCCGCCTCACAGTTAGGAGGGTGCGGGTTAGATTCCACCTTCGACCCTCCCTGTGTGGAGTGTGCCTGCGTGGGTTTTCTCTGGGCACTCCGGTTTCCTCCCACATCCCAAAAACATGCTTGGTAGGCCGATTGAGCACTCCAAATTGCCCCTAGGTGTGAGTGTGAGTGCGGATGGTTGTTCGTCTTTGTGTGCCCTGTGATTGGCTGGCAACCGGTTCAGGGTGTCCCCCGCCTCCTGCCCGATGACTGCTGGGATAGGCTCCAGCACGCCCACGAGCCCCGGGGATAAAGCGGTACGGAAAATGGATGGATGGATAATAATAATAATAACTGTGCGTTGCAGTGGTATTCTTTCCACAAAGGTGTTTTCTTTTTTCTATTTAAATGCACATCAAACTAGAGTAACTGAGTTTGTCTAAATATTTAAAAAAAAAAAAAAAAGAAAAAAAATAAGGCTATCGCTAATACATATTAATTTATACATTCTGTGTGGAGCAACAGTACACCTCTTTGTGAGAATCTTTGTGGGACTCCAGGGTCTTCATGATGGTAAGCTCTGCATAATTCTTGAACCGAGCTGGTTGGTTCTTGAGTATTTCTTTCAGCACACGCAGCGCCAAGGCTCGGATAGTATGCTAGCAGAAATAGGAAATATTTATCATTTTCAAAAAGTCCACATTCCACAGGACAGTATTAATAAGACTGACTTACAGTATATTAAAAACAATAGCTGAGTCTTTAGTTGGACACTTTATTGACCCTAAAGCTAATTCTGGGTGCTTGTTTCAAAACCAATGCTTAAAGCAACAGTCTAAGAAATAGACATTAAAGAGATTAAATAGAGAACACTTTTTGTCCTGAAATGGGCGATAATATGTATATTTTCCTTATGTAGTATGCAATACCTGCATCTCACTGGTGTTCTTAACACTAGAACAGCGGCTGTTATGATCTACCTCTAACAGCGGGGTGCGTCAATTGACGCTCCATCGATGCGACACGTCACCGCCGCACATTACATGTTGCGTACGTCATGTTATCGCGATCGTGTTGTTCGAGCGCGTGCCCCGATAACGTAATTGTGTGAGGATATTGTAGCGTGTGACGAGTGTAATTGTATCATATTTTATGGAGAAAAACAATTTAAAAGGGACATTCGACGTGCTGTCAAATCAGTCATTTAAACTTGGGCAATGACGTCGGCATGCGGTCGCGGAGGAAAACGTAAGTTTTGGGGGGCATTTTTAGCAGCATGGGCGATAATTAGAGGTATCAATGTTTTTTATTTATGTCACCGCTAACACACACTGGGCGATAATTAGAATAAATACGGTACTTTTCTGAAAAAAAACCCTATTTTGTTTCTTTAATTTATTTGCATTTTATTAAAGCTACAAATGTGTCGGATCATTTTGCCAGACCCTGTACATATATACGGACCCTGAGCTGTGGGGTTTAAGGCAGGATAATAGCTGCTAAGTGTCCTCAAAATTGCACCATAAGAATAAGATATTAGGCTACTTACATCTTTATCACCCAGTGTTTCGAGCAAAAGGAGAAGGATAGTTTTAAAATGTTCATCCCACACAGCCAGGCTGTCTTCTCGCGTGATCTTCAGAAGCTCCACCAGGGCACCTTTACGTTCCTCCGAGCGTTCATTGTGATTGGACAATTCCTTAAGCAGGTCGGCGACCATATCAGAGTTGTCCTGACCAGCTGTTCACCAAAAGAAGAAAGAATTGCAGCAAAACCGTTTTTATCTCAAGACTTGTACCTTAAAATGCACGCATGCATACGCACACACGCGCGCGCACACACACACACACACACACACACACACACACACACACACACACACACACACACACACACACACACACACACACACACACACACACACACACACACACACACACACACACATTCACGTATGTATTAGGAATGTCAAAAGTAATACATTTAATTACTTTTAAGCGCAGCAATTTTTTTTAAACCGATTAATTCACGTCCCTTTTTTGAAAAGCCATATACATGAGTAATTCAGCAGATACTTCCTTGTATAAATTACTCTCATTTAATACACTGCAGCCTTTATACACACTGCATACAATGTTTAAGGAGAACAGATGAGGAGTCATTTGGACTGTGAGGTACCACCACCTTTTCCCTGCTTTGAGAGGGGAACGTGCAGTGAGAAAGGGTGCAACAGCTCTCCAAGGGGTATGCATGGGTACGCCCAGAACTGAGCTGATGCCCGTCTTGTCACTGAGTCACTTTTTTTTTCTCGATGTGTGGTGTATTTTATTCAGTAACTCCAGAAGGTGGAAAGCTTGCTTGCAGAAAACCTATGTCACTAATGACAAGCTGCATAAAACTTAAAATGAAAGCATACAATGTTGTACCAAGGCATCATTGTAACACAATTTTGCAATATGAAATATAAAAATAATAAACATATTTGTCGGGAATGGTGACTAGTTGTAATTTTCAAGTAACAAATTGGGCATGAGTCGATGGACTGTTTCATGTTCTAATTAAACTATTAATTTTTGAAAAGATGTACTGTAATTGTCACCAATATAAAACAAAAATGCCACCTAGTGGCAGAAAAACTATAACTACATACTATAACTAACTATATAGTGAAGTAATACATATTTTAACCTCAACAACTATGAATTACTATAAAATTACTGTATCAATGAACTAAAAGATACAATATGTGTATGAGGGAAAACAATGTACACTTTTAATTTTATTACATGTACCGTATTTGCCGGTGTACAGGTCGACTCGGTGTATAAGTCGACCCCCTAAAATTCGACGGAAATTTACGATTTTATGATATATCCTTTGTATAAGTCGAGCTCAATTGTTGCATTATATTAAACTTCAAAATTCAATATGCGAAATTTATTGACGAAATGTGTTCAAATTCCGGGAGGCCGTGCGCATGCGGCTGTTTATAAGCACCGCGGAGGAGATCGCGGCCGGCGAGCTCGCGCACGCCGCCCGGCACCAACGGGAGGCCGGAAATAGCTCCAAGCCGAGCGGATCGGCACTTTATAAGCACCGCGGAGGAGATCGCGGCGCCTCATTGGACTTCCAGCGGCCGGCGAGCTCGCGCACCCGCCCGGCACATCCGGGAGGCCGTGCGCACGAGCAAAGTGGCCGAAAATAGCCCCCGCCGAGCGGATCGGCTGTTTATAAGCACCGCGGAGGTGGTCGCGGCGCCTCATTGGACTTCCAGCGGCCGGCGAGCTCACGCACCCGCCCGGCACATCCGGGAGGCCGTGCGCACGAGCCAAGTGGCCGAAAATAGCCCCCGCCGAGCGGATCGGCTGTTTATAAGCACCGCGGAGGTGGTCGCGGCACCTCATTCGACTTCCAGTGGCCGGCGAGCTCGCGCACCCGCCCGGCACATCCGGGAGGCCGTGCGCACGAGCCAAGTGGCCGAAAATAGCCCCCGCCGAGCGGATCGGCTGTTTATAAGCACCGCGGAGGTGGTCGCGGCGCCTCATTGGACTTCCAGCGGCCGGCGAGCTCGCGCACCCGCCCGGCACATCCGGGAGGCCGTGCGCACGAGCCAAGTGGCCGAAAATAGCCCCCGCCGAGCGGATCGGCTGTTTATAAGCACCGCGGAGGTGGTCGCAGCACCTCATTCGACTTCCAGCGGCCGGCGAGCTCGCGCACCCGCCCGGCACATCCGGGAGGCCGTGCGCACGAGCCAAGTGGCCGAAAATAGCCCCCGCCGAGCGGATCGGCTGTTTATAAGCACCGCGGAGGTGATCGCGGCGCCTCATTCGACTTCCAGCGGGCCGCGCACTCGCGCACGCCGCCCGGTTCAAATTTTCTAAGTGCAACGCACAATGAGATGCATGAGAAACGGCCTTGGTTACCATCACATTTGAAGCGATGAATACAAAGTTAAATTTTATGACTCGGTGTATAAGTCGAGGTCGATTTTTTTCGGTCGATTTTGGATCGAAAAAGGTCGACCAATACACCGGCAAATACGGTATTTTAATTGTATATTTAAAACGGAATAATCCATATATGTCACGATAAATCAATATATTGTGATAGATCATGGCAATTGTGATGTGCTGTCTAAGGGTTGCAATGTGACAAAGGGTTGCTATCTTGGCAGAATTTTCAAAAAAATAAAATGGAGTGAGCACTTCAAATGCCTCTAAAATCCTCCATAACATAAATTCCGGGAAAAAAAATTGATGAGTACATGGCCCGTTATACTGACTACAAAGGTAATTGTCAATGACAATGAACAAATTAACGAAAACTAAGTAAATAAACGCATTTATTGATGAAATAAAAATTGGAAATGTGTTTTGAAAAACAATAACTAAACTAAATCGTTGCCTATGCACAAAACGAACCAAAATGAACACAAATTGTTGCAAAAATAAACCTTTTTTTTGTCTTTAAAAATATTTTGTAATGATTTAAGTTGTAAAGCATCATGACCAATCTTTATTTTAGAACTTGAGCACATCATTATGGAACTTTTTCAAGAGAATAAGGTTTTCCAACATTTATTATTTTATACCTAGTTGTTAAGTAGTTATTAGTAGTTAATACTCCACCCCTTACCCCTAATTTTGGGGCCTCTCCTGGAGACCACATTGGCCGCTGCATTTGCCCTGTATTGTCTAATAGGCGAGACGACTCTGACCATAAGTAAAATAAGGACAGAGTCATAATGTCACGAGCAGAGATAAAGTAAAGGGTGCCAGTTGAGGAAGATGAGCATGGGCAAACACACAAAAACCAAAAGGAATTAGAATAGTTGTCTTGTCATCGAGCAGTGAAATTTTCCAAACACTCAGCAAAGAGTCATACAGCGACGGAATCTTTACCAGAGAGCATCATTGTATTTTCGCCACTTTCTTTGCGCCGGCCTAAAGGGGAGAGGAGTGGAGGAGACATGAGGGTGAAGGATGGGAAACAGATTCTGGTGACAATAGACACACATGTTTGATTGTATGTGACAACAACGGGGTAGTGATTGTAATAACAATCACATGTAGTGATTGTTATTACACATTAAGGGTTTGTCATGGCTCAAATTAATGCAAAACTGGTACGCTTCTGAACAATCACACACACGCCGCATCCACGCCCTACATTTGCAAAAAAAAAAAAGAAACTTTTTCTGGAAAATATCTACATGTGTTTTGTTGTTTTTTTATTCCAACGAACAGAATTCAAATTCCATAAACCTCTTGAGCTTATCGCGGTGGATGAGTTTATCCCTTACTGTTCCTCTGAGGAAAGTTGCCAGAGGCTTTAGGCCAACGCAAGGTCCAGGCAAAGGTAAATTTTATACACAATGTGCCTCACATAATTAAAAATAAAATATGAAACTCATTCTCAACCCAAATAATCAGACATTTAAAAGCAAAGAGGGAAAAAGTTAAGTTTAGTTGTCATAATGGAGGCCTATTAGATGTGTTTTGAGATGAGCGGGGTCATACGATGAGAAAGATTTAGGGGGTGAGAAAATGAGCAAAGGATAGGAAGATAGTGAGGGAGGACGGCTGTCTGGCTTGTCAGACCTAAACATGTTGTGAGGGTTTACATTCCAACCGTTTCTCTTATAACACTGTCCAATCAGCATATTGCTGCAATTCCAGAAAAAAATGACACCCAACTAATATAATAAGAGTTTATGAAGTAGAACATGTTTGAGCAGAAGCCTCTTAATTTTAATCAGCAGGGGAAAACTTTGCAAAAAAAAAAAAAGAACGTACTCAATAATATTAGCAGCAGGAACCAATGTACACGTATTAAACTAAAATTAATATCAAATTACTTGGAAAAATAGTTCAAATTACCGTAATTTTCAGATTATAAATTGCGTTTTTTTCCATAGTTTGGGTGGGGGGTCGATTTATACTGAGGAGCAACTTATATGTGAATTTTTTCAAAAATTTTCAAATACACAAAAAAAAGTGAAACTGCGATAAACGAACCGCGATGTAGCAAGGGATTACTGTAATTTGAATTTCAAGTGACGTCAGCAGCGCAGCGCGGCGGTTTTTTACAAAAAGGACAAAGACTTATCACGGGATGACGAAGATGACGAAGGGCCCCACGTACTACCGGCATCATTAGCGACTTTGTTTGTAAGTGACACGGAGGAGAAAGAGTTTGAAGGATTTAATGATTTGGAGTGACACAGAAGGTTTGAAAAACTATTATGGCTTTTACGCACGCCCGGTCCTACTCTACGGAGCTCTCTCTCCTCCATGGATGGAAGTCTGGGGCCGGCGCTCGGCCGGGTGGCTGTCTGAGGACGGTGGATGGGGCTCGGACTACGCACGCCCGGTCCTATCCTATGGAGCTTTCTTCCACCTCCGTGGCTGGAAGTGCCACCTCCGGGGATGGAAGTCGACGTCGGTGCTTGGGGCCGTGTGGTGGTTAACTATTTATGTTATAGTTATTTGATATATTTATTTTGTGTAGCAACTTGTATATGTATGTTTTTATCGTTACAGTTCAGTAGTTGTTGGCTTGTTGAACTCTTGTTTTGTTAAATAAAGAGCGCTACAATATAGTTATATACTAGATCTGTGGAATAACCACGAGGCTGACGTCAGGGCGCACGTGCGGCGTTGTTGACAAAGGATGAGGAATTTGATCGATGGATTTAATGATTTAGAGTGACACAGATGGTTTGATAATATTATTGGTTATATAATAGTTATTTGATATATAATTTATATATCGTCATATGGGCCTGTGGAATATTTTGAAGTGCAAGCGCCGTCAGCGGCGCGCACCCATTGTTGACAAAGGACGATCGATGGATTTAATGAATTGGAGTGACACAGATGGTTTTATAAACGTGTTATTTATGTAATAGTTTTTTGAATAACGCTGAATGTTACGTCAGGCCCGTTCTCAGCTCTTCGTTTGTTTATGTCACGTTAGCATACCTATTGTTTAGCCTGTTGTTGCTCGTTCATGTCTGTTCTTGGTGTTGGATTTTGTCGGATAAATTTCCCCCAAAATGCGACTTATACTCTGGAGCGACTTATATATGTTTTTTTTTCACGTTATTGTGCATTTTATGGCTAATGCAACCTATATTCCAGAGCGACTTTTAGTCTGAAAAACACGTTAATTTTATTAATATAAGTTTATTAAAATTAATTAATAGATACGGCAACTTATTTATTTGAATATTTATATGTATATTAAATGTTGTTGTTGGCTTCCGTCAGTCTCGAGAGACTATGGATTATGTGCCTTGGTGGTCATTGGTTGCTGGACCTGCAGTTCCTTCTGTGACTGAAGAGTCCAATTCTGGAGCCGCATGCCCTGTTGCAGATGTCACAGCTAAAGGCAGTAGAGTTTCGGGGTAGCTGAGCATCTCTTCTGTGTCTTTGAGCCCTTTTCTCTTCCATTTTCTTCTCTCGGTTCTCTTCGGTTTTCTTGATGACTGATTTGGTAACGGCTTTCCACCCTGAGCGATCTGCGGCCAGTGTCTCAAATTGTGCTGGTGCGATGTTGCCCTCCTTCAAGCTCCGTTTACAAACATCTTTGAAGCGGAGAAGTGGTCTTCCGAGTGGTCTAGAGCCAGAGGCGAGCTCACCATACAATATGTCTTTGGGAAGTCGACCATCTTGCATACGGGATACATGGCCAATCCACCGCAGACGTCTGTTTGTAAGGATGGCAAACATGCTGGAAATTCCTGCTCTGGTCAAGACCTCTTTGTCGGAAACGTGATCCTGCCATGGGATGTTGAGGATTCTCCTTAGACAGCGCTGGTGAAAACTGTTCAACTTGCGTGCCTGATGACTATACAGCGTCCAGCTCTCGCTCCCATATCGAAGTGTATTCAGCACGCAGGCCTGATACACTGAGATCTTGGTTTTGATGGCGAGCGAGCTATTTTCCCACACCCTCTTTGCTAGGCGGGCTAGCACCGATGAGGCCTTGCCGATTCTGACATCGATCTCTTTGACGAGGCTGAGACTGTTAGAGATGTTGGAGCCAAGGTAGGTGAGATCTTCGACCACATCGAGGCAACAGTCGTCAATTGAGATGTGAGGGGTAGAGCTGACACCTTGGGCTAAGATGTTCGTCTTCTTTATGCTGATTGTCAGACCGAACTCTCTACAAGCATGGGCGAAGGCATTTATAAGGTCTTGAAGGCCGGCTTCGGTATGTGATGTCAGTGCCGCATCATCCGCGAACAGCATTTCACGAATGAGAACTTTGCGCACGCGTGTTTTTGCTCGAAGGCGGGTAAGGTTAAATAGGCTGCCATCACTTCGGGTGTGCAAGTACACCCCTTCTTCGGATGTCTCGAAGGCATATCGAAGCAATAGTGAAAAAAAGATGCCAAAGAGAGTTGGGGCAAGGACGCAGCCTTGCTTTACCCCACTTGTAATTGGGAAGGGTTCAGATTTTAATCCATTGCACTGTACAGTACCTTTCATATCCTTGTGAAAGGAGACAATCAGTCTCAGCAATTTAGGAGGACAGCCAATTCTGTGCAGGAGTGTGAACAGTCCCGTTCTACTGACCAAATCAAAGGCTTTTGTTAGGTCTATGAAGGCGATGTACAGTGGTCGCTGTTGCTCACGACACTTCTCTTGCAGTTGCCTTAATGAGAAGATCATGTCGATGGTGGATCTCCCTGTTCTAAAGCCACACTGGGATTCTGGATAAATCCGTTCAGCCAGTGGATAGAGTCTGTTTAGTATAACTCGGGCAAATGTCTTTCCCACGAGAGAGAGTAGGGATATTCCGCGATAGTTGTTGCAAACACTTCTATCGCCTTTGTTCTTGTATAGTGTGATGATCTTGGCATCTCGCATGTCTTGAGGCACGTTTCCTTCATCCCAGCACTGTAAGAGTAGCTTGTGGAGATGCACGAGGAGGCTGGTTTGTTTGGCTGCTTTGATGACCTCTGGGGGGATGCTGTCATTTCCTGGGACTTTACCGCTGGATAGGGAATCGACAGCTTTATACAGCTCCTGAATAGTGGGCGGTTCATCAAGCTCTTCCATGACAGGTCGTGGTGTTATGCCTTCCACAGCATTTACTGTGACTTCAGTTTCCCTCGTTAAAAATTAAATGTACAAACTACAAAATTTGTTGTTATAAAAACAACGTAAATGCAACACTTATTGCAGGACTTAGTTAGCAGGCTATGGAGGATGACTAAAAGAAATGTTATTATTCTGGAAGCAGCAATGTTTCTTTATCCAGAGCCTCAACAACATTTTAAAAAGATGAGTAAAACAACAAAGATTTTGGTGGTGTAAAACCTTGTTTGGTACGTTATATGAAATATAAAAAATCAAACTCACAGTCACGAAACTGTTCCACGTCATCATCAAAAACAGCCTCCTTTAGGGCACTCTTGTCGTAGGTGCAGATTGTTTCACCATGGCCGTAAGGAGCAAACTCCCGACTTCTTGGCCCAGAGAAAGAACGCGGTGATGGCGTATTGAGCAGTGAAGTTTTGTTGTCCAAAGCAGTACGACCCCCTTCTGGTACATCCAAGCCCAAGCGAGCGTCTGAACCAGGCGTTGAAGCTATTCCTTCTCTCCCGGCCTATAAAAGCACCACACGAGGAGTGATGACAGAGAGCATGTTAAAAAATAATGTAACATCAGCTTTTTATACACATAAATTTCTTCATTGTTAGTCAAATCAGTTCACCCAACTATACTCTTACTATCTTCCATTGACGGTAACTGTGCATAAGATTTATATGAAAACATGGAGGAAAAAAATTGTCACATGAATGTGCAACTCAGTCTGTAGAGTTAAAAATGTAATAATTGTAATTTAACATACAGTTTAGTGTATATAACAAGGGGTACACAGGGTAATGGAAGTAACAAAGTAAGTACCGTATTTGCCGGTGTATTGGTCGACCTTTTTCGATCCAAAATCGACCGAAAAAAATCGACCTCGACTTATACACCGAGTCATAAAATTTAACTTCGTATTCATCGCTTCAAATGTGATGGTAACCAAGGCCGTTTCTCATGCATCTCATTGTGCATTGCACTTAGAAAATTTGAACCGGGCGGCGTGCGCGAGTGCGCGGCCCGCTGGAAGTCGAATGAGGCGCCGCCACCACCTCCGCGGTGCTTATAAACAGCCGATCCGCTCGGCGGGGGCTATTTTCGGCCACTTGGCTCGTGCGCACGGCCTCCCGGATGTGCCGGGCGGGTGCGCGAGCTCGCCGGCCGCTGGAAGTCGAATGAGGCGCCGCCACCACCTCCGCGGTGCTTATAAACAGCCGATCCGCTCGGCGGGGGCTATTTTCGGCCACTTGGCTCGTGCGCACGGCCTCCCGGATGTGCCGGGCGGGTGCGCGAGCTCGCCGGCCGCTGGAAGTCGAATGAGGCGCCGCCACCACCTCCGCGGTGCTTATAAACAGCCGATCCGCTCGGCGGGGGCTATTTTCGGCCACTTGGCTCGTGCGCACGGCCTCCCGGATGTGCCGGGCGGGTGCGCGAGCTCGCCGGCCGCTGGAAGTCGAATGAGGCGCCGCCACCACCTCCGCGGTGCTTATAAACAGCCGATCCGCTCGGCGGGGGCTATTTTCGGCCACTTGGCTCGTGCGCACGGCCTCCCGGATGTGCCGGGCGGGTGCGCGAGCTCGCCGGCCGCTGGAAGTCGAATGAGGCGCCGCCACCACCTCCGCGGTGCTTATAAACAGCCGATCCGCTCGGCGGGGGCTATTTTCGGCCACTTGGCTCGTGCGCACGGCCTCCCGGATGTGCCGGGCGGGTGCGCGAGCTCGCCGGCCGCTGGAAGTCGAATGAGGCGCCGCCACCACCTCCGCGGTGCTTATAAACAGCCGATCCGCTCGGCGGGGGCTATTTTCGGCCACTTGGCTCGTGCGCACGGCCTCCCGGATGTGCCGGGCGGGTGCGCGAGCTCGCCGGCCGCTGGAAGTCGAATGAGACGCCGCGACCACCTCCGCGGTGCTTATAAACAGCCGATCCGCTCGGCGGGGGCTATTTTCGGCCACTTGGCTCGTGCGCACGGACTCCCGGATGTGCCGGGCGGGTGCGCGAGCTCGCCGGCCGCTGGAAGTCCAATGAGGCGCCGCGATCTCCTCCGCGGTGCTTATAAAGTGCCGATCCGCTCGGCTTGGAGCTATTTCCGGCCTCCCGTTGGTGCCGGGTGGCGTGCGCGAGCTCGCCGGCCGCGATCTCCTCCGCGGTGCTTATAAACAGCCGCATGCGCACGGCCTCCCCGAATTTGAACACATTTCGTCAATAAATTTCGCATATTGAATTTTGAAGTTTAATATAATGCAACAATTGAGCTCGACTTATACAAAGGATATATCATAAAATCGTAAATTTCCGTCGAATTTTAGGGGGTCGACTTATACACCGAGTCGACCTGTACACCGGCAAATACGGTAATACCTTTTTTTAAAAAAAACACTTCAATACCAGAATTTCACAACCACTCATACTAACTATCCAACTTTGGGGTAGAGGGCATTCAGCTACACATGGCACAAACACGATACACTGTGTAAGGGTCTTATTGTGCATAGAAATGAAACATTCTACAATTGCCCAAACACAATTAATTGGCCAGATTTAATCTTGCATCATGGTAAGGTACATTTTGATAATTTAAAGAAAGGGATTTAAGAAATGGCAAGAAAGTGTGCTTTCAGCCCTATGGTCAACACAAAGTCTCATCGAGAGGACTCAACAAACACAGCAACTGGTTCATGAATCATCTTGAAGCTTCATTTTCTCTTTACTGCCTTTTGGCATTCATGGTATCGCAACCCACAGTCCTAACGGAAATCATCCCGCACCATATTATTATTTAAATGCTCATATATTAAAAGAACACACATAAAATATATTAAAAAAAAAAACATTTTGGTATAGTTACTTTTACTATTTTACAGATTTTGCCACTCAAAAACCTCAAACATTAAGCATGAGTAGTGAAAAGAGTAATAAATGCCAATTAAATGGGTGGCAGTCTTTTGATGGTTACCAAACTGTAATTAAAGATTGAGATTAGCCATGTGAGCCATTAAAGATTATGAGATTTCATCATCTTTACTGGCTTTGATCACAGCAATAATTAAGAAAAAAAAAATCTGTAGTGCATAAAAACGTAATCGTTGTGCTGTGTTTGCTAACTCTCAAAAATGAATGAAAAGTGATTTTCCTATTCCAAACACAATAACTTACTGCATCATCTTGCTTGCCCTCTCGTCTGATTGACTCATTCAGGTCCTCCTGGCTGCGATAGCTAAAGCTTTGGATGGCCTCAGTGACACCACGGAGTGAGCTATAAATGTCCTCTGAGTTCATGTTCTCAGTGTCATACTCCATCACGCTAACACAAAAATCAAACAGAAAATACATTAAAATGACAGGTAATCCTTTGATGTTTTGTTACCATACAAATAATGATAGTGAAGTCTGAACATTGTTAATTTTCCAAAAGTGTCGTGGGTTAGTAATAGTGTGGAGGGCCTGATTTAGGAAATGTTTGCGAACGTAAACAGAAGCATAGACTTGGCTGCGCACGTACACAGACGTGCAAACTGATCTGTTAACCGGGCACAACCGGGATTCTGAGCAGTTCATTTTGTGCATTGTAGGAAAAGTATATGAAGTTGATTTGATAATGAACAATGGGATTTAGCAAACACGAGACGAAAGGCAGGTGTAACCAGGTCCACCAAGGAAGGAAAAAAAAAAGAGAGAATGACAAAGCTAATTGGTGTAGTTTGTTGAGAAGATTTAAACTATTAACTCTCGTATCATATTCACTGTTAGTTTAGTAGCCCGCAGGCTGTTACAGTGAGGGAATATGGAATTTGTGATTTTAGTAAAATCACATGCATCACTACCAGCAACAGCTTGTGCAATCAGAGGCGGACATGTAATTAATCGCCCGCTATTTGGGATATTAGTCACTCGGGCTCATAAAATGTGTTATTCACAGAGATAAATGAGCTACATACATGAAGTATGATGAAGTCTTTGTGTCACAGTCAGTGGTAATATGTAATCTACAATCAGCAAAAAACGGAAATGCTAGAATCTGGGTTCATCTCTTTTTTTTCTCATTCCATCTCATTACCTGGGTGAATGTGTTCTACGCAGGGCCCTGAAAGAAGGGGCAGCAGAGGTGGAGTTAGGCGGAGGAAGAGGAGTAGGGGCAGGGGGTTGCTTTGACAGTCCTTCGACACCCCAACCCCATAACCGACTGTTGTCATAGCGCGGTCAGGAGGGAAGGACGGACAGACAGTGGTAAAAGAATGAAGGATGGAATCAAACAACAGGAGAAGACCGCAAGACAAAACAAGACAAGACAAGGTGGGAGGGTGGTGTGGTGGTGTTAGTGGGAGAAAGAGAAAGAAAAGTGTACAGAAAGAGAAGTCAAAAACGAAACCAGTCTTGAGATCTACGACTCGAGTTCTAAGATTTTATAAAACATTACAGATAAAACATTAGAAAGCTCACATGAAAAAAAACAATTATTAATTTCTAACTACAATACTCAGAGCCAGATGATAAAGTACTGTTGTTGGCTACTTGCTTTTAAAGAATATTTTAATGCTTCACTTGAATGAACTGCAAACTTGCATCATTGCACAGGCAAAATATTGTATGCTCTACAGATACAGTACTCATAATGCATATTGTTGTATGGGCTTAATTCGATGCAAAGATCATTTCGTGTAAATGCTTGATTTTAAAGCTAAGGAAGTATGATGAATTTTTATCAGCAGAGGGCACAGGTAAGTTAGGCTCTATTGGCTTCTACAACATGCATTGGTGATGATGTCATCAGCAGATGACTGACAGATTTCAGATTTTTTCAGTTGACAACCCAGTTATTCAACATAAGAGATGCTCATTGATTCATTTACTTTTGATCAGTCAATAGTTAGAGAGAAGCTTTCCCTGTGTTGAATGAAACAGTTGAAAAAGGGGATGTGCTCAAATCAGTTTGAGCAACTCACTCAGTAGCATACTTGCAGCGCTTTTGTTATACTTAACACACTGAAGCTGCATTCACATGGCTAATTACCAAACTTCCACTAGAACAAGGAGTGAGCTGCAGCAGAGGCAAATTACTGTACCTTGGAGACATTCCTCCGTGTGAGCAGTTGGTTGGAGAGGTCAGTGGGCTGGTTCGACTGGCTGTGTTGCGAGGTGTCATACGACCAATGGTGTTACTTGGAGAACCCTAAAAGGTAATGCCCTCAGAAAGTTAGTTAAAAAACGTTTTCTGCTCTCCAAAAAATTAAGTTAAAAATTGACAAGACTGAGGTGGCTTGGTGACGCACTGGTTAGCACGTCCGCCTCAGAGTTAGGAGGGTGTGGGTTCGATTCCACCTCCTGCCCTCCTCTCTGTGTGGAGTTTGCATGTTCTCCCTGTGCCCGCGTGGGTTTTCTCCGGGCACTCTGTTTCCTCCCACATCCCAAAAACATGCTTGGTAGGCCGATTGAGCACTCCAAATTGCCCCTAGGTGTGAGTGTGAGTGCGGATGGTTGTTCCTCTCTGTGTGCCCTGTGATTGGCTGGCCTACTGCTCGATGACTGCTGGGATATGTTCCAGCCCCCCCGCGACCCCCGTGGGGACAAGCGGTATAGAAAATGGATGGACTGATAAGACTACCATCTTGTTCTTTTTGTGTGTGCAATTTGGTTATGTGTGGTGGAAAGTTGGCAACTCAAAATATACACAGCAGAGTAAATTTAATTTCCGGTACAGATAATGGCTGTATGAATTACAATAAATCATGTCACCTTTTGGCCCAGCATGCTTGTGACAACATACTCATAAAAGTTAAAATTTGCCCTAAATTTAGTAAATAATTCATTTTGATGTTCTTAATGACCTTAAATGTGAGTTCCTTTTATTCTGATTTACAAGTAAATATTATAGTATCTCGATTTCAAAGTGTTTGGAATAATGCAGTATCTTTAGGTATCCATCCATAGTGGTGTACTGTGTGGCCAACAGTCTAAGAGAGTGGTTCTTAACCTGGGTTCGATCGAACCCTAGGGGTTCAGTGAGTTGGTCTCAGGGGTTCGACAGAGCCTCTACTGAGGAGGTCCAAAAAACCTGATTTATTGTGTAAATTCTGATTTGCCAGTATGTAATTTGTTGTGAGTTCATGCATTGTGTTGGTTTTGTGCTTTGAACAAGGTGATGTTCATGCACGGCTCATTTTGTGCACCAGTAAGAAACATCTACATATGTATTGAATTTAAGAAAAATATTTTTCACTAATGAGGGGTTCGGTGAATGCGCATATGAAACTGGTGGGGTTCGGTACCTCCAACAAGGATAAAAACCACTGGTCTAAGAAGTGAAACACTGCCCTCTACTAACAACATGAAAGCCGCGCCGCAAGGAATTCTACTCGAGGGCTCAATATGAATGGGCTAGTGCTGCATTTGAGGAAAGTGGAAAGTCAGACTTCACCGACTTCAAACTAGGAAATGTGCACGAGAACACTCCATTGAACGGGAAGGTCTGAGTTGTGAAGTTGGGGAGAAAAAAGGAGCCCGAATTCACAGACGGACTACAATGTGATGTGATGTACAATGTGATGTCACCTGACAATGATGTCGCCTGTGAATGATAAAACTTAACTTACATTTTTTTTTTCTTTTCTTACCCCACCGCAGTAAACTGTTACGTGGCCTTAACACTGACAGATTTTACATATCGTTGCATTACCAGTGTTCACTCAACTTACCACACCGCTACTTGCATTGCTGGAGTTCTTCAGGTGGTTGTGCAATAATTTGGTGGCGCCATCCTGAAAGGTCTTGGGCAGAGCTCCTAGCAGCATAGTAAACTCTGGTGTGTTGAGCTCAAACAATGATATAAGCACCACCTGGGCAGCCTGAGGGCAGTGGGACACACAGAGGAGATGCACATGCATTTCATGATCTTGAAGTATATTGACTCAAAAAAGCACTGACCAGGAATTGCTTTTGAGACAGAGGACCAAAATTATTTAGAAACCAACACACCACGAACGTCAAAGCTAATTTGAAATCAAGGCAGGCAACATTTTCACTACCAACTATTAAAGCGATGTCTGTAAAGAACAACTGTTAAAAGCGTAAAATCAGAGAGAACAAAAAAATTTAATTATTAACAGTTTTTTTGTTTAAATGTAATTAATATGTACTCAATATTCAAAGGAATTTATTGGTCCTTTAGTTGAGTATTGAAGAATAACATGTCCATATTTAAAGTAGTCAAAATGGTACAAGAACTGCTGAGGTATTTTTAATGTGCATAACACTTGGTACAGTTTTGACAAATTTTACAGTTGCTTGTTCAGAATATGGAGAATATAAATATATGATAGATTAATATTTTGTGCTTGCTCTATGACATCAGCACTCCGGTGGCCGGATCAAAACATTAAACTTTTACGATGGCAACAATTTTGCATGTCAGCTGAATAGCTATGTTTTTAATGTTCTGAAGAACCCGTTATCTTCAAAATCTACTTTAAAAGCACTTTATCCTCTAATTTCATGATTGCTTTATCTGAGGGGTCAAAACAGCTACACAATATGGCAATCAATATACCACTATACTTAACTTGACTCCTTTCCGTTGCTATAAGAACATCACAGATGAACATTTTAAAATACAAAATTACTCCTAACAAAATAAGAATATCTAGGTTTTTTTGTCTCTTTTGTAGGTTGTCCAGACTTTTATATGAGTACTAATGATGTTGGTCAGGACTATTTAGTATTTTAGTATGGCCAAGTCGATAAGTAAACAGTGATAAAACAAAATTGTATCCCTGGCTATCACAGCTTGCCACAATTAAGAAACACAACGCAGAGTTGGTTTTGTCTCTTGGGCAAATTCGCCACTCGGTCGAACATTGGGTACATGCATCTCTGTCTAAGCTATTCAATATAATGTCAACAACAAATCCATGACAATAATACTGTAGAAAGAAATGAATGTGCATTGCAGGAAGTCTTTATGCAAGGCCACTTGAAACGTTCATGTTAATGCCTTAACGTAGGTTGAGTATGTCCATATCACACTCAAGTCAACACAATGCAGACATTTAAGGTTGTTAGAGTGTACGACAGGCAAAAAGGTGCAGTTAGTCAGATCCTACACTGGCACTCCCAAGCAATTTTGTGCGATAATTCTGATGACCTCAAAGCTAATTCATGAAAAGCGAAGGCTTTTTTTGTATTATTCATTCCCTGGTTACATAAAAAATGTTTGGTGAGTTAACAATTTACAAAGCACAGACTCAAATTCTAAGTGTGTTATTAGAGCATACCAGTTAAAGTATAATGGCAGAAGTAAATAAGATATGCCACTTGCTGTTTCATACAGTCTTGAAAGTGCTGGTTAGGTACGAGGCAGGCGAGGCACTGGATACTTGTCATGTGTTGGAGCTGGTTCTACCTGCTTACACCTCTCTTCTGGGTTGCCCTCACTGGACAGTAAGGCTGTAGTAATGACTCCACCACCTAGTTCCTCACTCACCCAGTTATGTAGGGTCTGGGGCACAGCGGCAAGGCAGAATGGGCATTACAGAAAGACAACAGTCTTTCGCCATCATATTTGGATGCAAGGTTGTATCTTTTTTTCTTTTTTTTTTTTATAAAGACATGAAATAAAGGTTAAATCAACCTTGCCTAGAAATTTTAAGAAACCTTTGACACATCTTGAGAGGAACACAACTCTGCATTCACAGTCGATGTCGCCACCCGGGTGAAGGTAGCATAAACACACAAGACAGGCAAGACAGATGCATTCCTGCCAGTCATCAGTGAAATGGGTGTCCGTCAATGACGGTCTGTCGGCACACACCGGTTTAGTGACTATTAGAGAGACGGCCACTTTCACCCGTCCTGAGCGTGTCGTTTTTTGAACTTTCTCGTTCTTCATCCACAAAATGGCCATCCGTTGGTGACTGACATTCCATCTCTTGGTTTATTTCTCAACTCCTCTGATGCTGGCAGGCAGCAAATGTAAAGTTTTAACTTTACACAAGATACAGCTGCTTTGTTTTTCTGAATTGATTTGGCTTGTAGCAAGCATGCAGTGGTCAGATTTTGACTGATGAGTGACAAATGTCCATCACAATGACGTCAAAATCAAATTTCCTCTAAAACCTAACTAAACATTTGTCACACACTCATTTATATTTGATGCTATGCATGAAACCTGGAAGAAATTGGATTTAAATGGCATGGAACCTTTAAACATGGTGAGAAACATGCTTTACTGATGATCCTTTGCATGACAAAAGCACATCAAAGCATGTTTATAATACACATGGGAACTCGAAGAATCAATAGTTTTGGCAGAGTAAATAATGTTTGGTAAGGAGAGGATTGGGGTTTTTTATACTAAAAAGAAAAATGGAGTATTGATATTTACTTCACTTTGATGACATATAGTACCTACTACAAAATAAAAATAAAACTTTCTCTTACTGTTTGCTGTGCTATTCTTAGTTTCCAATGCATCTCACATTATCAAAATAAAGACATTTAATAAAGACATTTATTACTGTCGTTACTGAAGACAATTCTTAATTTTCATCCTATGAGGACATTTACAATATGGAAAGCAGTCTTACCTTCCTGACATCAGAACTTTTGGGTTCAGTGGTCCAAGTGATAATGCGTGATACAGCCAGGCGAGTCTCACTGGAGTTGATAAAGTCAGTTGGGTCCATTTGTCGTGCCAAAGACTCAATATATTTCAAAATAGCCACCTTTACCTATGAGGTCACAACAATAAATTAAGCAGTGGGGCTAAGTGAACTGTACTAATGGACAACCAGAATTCTTAATTTTCTACTTTTCAACAATACCTTGAGGTTTGGCGTCTGTGTCTGATCAACAATGAATCTCATCAAAATATTGAACTGTTGGTCAAATGGGAAGGACTCCCTGAAAAAAAAATGAATATAAATGTTGTCCACTCTACTTAGAAGATTTTTAAGACAGATTTTAGGTCTGGCTTGCAAAACATGCAGACCTTGTGATATCTAAGGCCTTTTGGACTTTGGCTTGGACTGAGCCGAGCAGGTCTGCCCCCATCTTTTTAAGCAATTGGGTGAGAAGGACGAACAGCCAGTCCTGCAAGTCCTCTCGATGTACTGTGATGAAATCCACTAGGGTCTCGAGGAACATGCTGAACACCTAACGCCATATATAATATTGAAGAATTAACAACACTATTGATTACTCTGACAACAATAGTCATATTTAGCCAATTTTGTGTTAATGGGTTAGAACAAACTTACTCTCTGTTATCAAATCCACAGCAAAGTGGGCCATGCAAAAGAGACATACAATATAGTATTTAGTTTCATGAGTAACATTGTGTCAGAAAATAAAAAAAACAGAATACAGTAAGACAAAGAACATCATGTATGCTGCAATTGCACTTTAAACAGATAATTTCACCTTGCTGTGTGGATCTGCAAACATCCTTGTGAAGATTTCACAAAGTCTCTTCAGCTCCACTCGGCTAAATATGAAAAACAAAACAAGAAGGCATCCAAGTCAAACAAAATCTACATTTGCTAACATTTAATCTTCCATCGCCTTTTGAGAGTGGCCATACAGAACAAAAATGATGGTAGTCTAACTATTGTTAAAAGAAGTATCAAGACAAAGAAACACTTCTTAATGAATTAATTTTAAAACGTTTGTGCTTTTATTTCTCTCAGAATTTCAATTAGAGCTCACGAGCCACTATGACGAGTGGTTTACCAGAGTTACGAGCCACTCAGCATTTTCACTAGTCACACTAGGACAAAGCAACTGTGGGAATATTAAATGTCGACACTGTTTTTTGTCTTCCAACACTTCCAGACTACTTCTGTTAATTAACAAAAGCAATGTTACAAATAACATAATTTTTGAAAATCCACGCTAGTCTGTAAAAGGTCGAGTTTTCTTCCCCAACTAATGTCGTACATGTTTTGAGATATGCATCCTCATCTTATCAGACTGCTGAGTTCGGCTTCATGGAAGCCAGATAGTTCACCGCTGCATTATTAAACAGGCCAGAAACGGACAGTTTATTCGAACCAATCGTCTTTGCCTGTTTAGTCACGGTGCACCCTTTATGACTAAGGGAAACTTCATGGTCCTTAACTGTTTCAGTATTTAAGTTCATTATCCCGACCACAAAAATGCACCAACTTCATCTTATCACCGCCGTTTCGTTGTTACCCCTTTTAGTGGTGACGTCGGCAAAACGGTTCTAAAATGGATCAATTAGCAAACACTATGTGCAGGCAGTAGACATCGGCATTGAAGTGTTTTAGTCACACATTGTAATCAGTTTATTGCAAATATGGTTTGAGAAAACTACAAATAAATACGTATATGCATAAAATTCAACCTGAGGTGGCTGACAGTGGAGTGACAGTTACCTGCCACTGATGAAATTTGCCCTCTTTGAGTTGGTTAGTGGATGTCAATGTCAAACCCCGATTAGGATCTAATTAAATTTCCAGTGTGGCCCATTTATTCAATCTAAAGGGATGCTACAGCGAAACAAAGTTTTTGGTCGAGGTCCTACATACAATACAATAATCCTTTGTTCATCGCGGGAGATGCGTTCCAGAGTCACTGGTGAAAAACAAAAATCCGCGAAGTAGAAACAGCATATGTATTATTAAGAAATTTAAATTGTTGTATTGTATTGAAATTTCCAACACGTAGTGTTTCTATTTGGCTGATTGGGGGGCATGGCTGTAATGCAAGTCAATTAGAAGAGTGTTTTTTCTTGCCAAGCAATGCATGTCCACCTTCAGAATCACCACTTAACACTAACCTAGGGACATCATGCATATATAACCAAAGTGAGTCACGGTTGCGCATGAATCTCCTGTTGCATTTTGGTCCAGGACACAATATTAAAGCTTTTTAAACCCTCCTCAATACTTTTATGGGACATAAACCATTCCCAATCCCTTAATAACCATTTCCACACTGTTCTGTGCATGTATTGTACATTTACAGTCAATAAAAGAACAAACATGATATTGTTATGTGTCCTGATTCCTTTTGCAATGGTTAGTGCCTCATGCGTGGCCGGCTGCCGCCTCCTGCGCTTGAACTCAGTCACGTCCGCAGTGACGCACATTGTTCACAGGCACGCCCCGTGCTATGAGTGCTCATTGCTGCTGTCGCGACTCTTTCTGCACAGCGGTGCATTTTTCCTATGTGCGCAGCTTTGTCACATCTCCGCTCTTGCCCTGCCCTCTGTTCTAGACCTCAGGGACGCACGTCGCCAATACGAAATTGCACATGCTAATTGGCGCTGATCGCCACCACGCGTCCCGTGTTACCCGCTGATTAGGGCGTGTACATAGACGCCCTTCGCCAGTCAGTCCTCGCCCTTTCGTCTGCTTTGACACACACACCTGCCACTTGATTCCCGTTTGCCTAATCCGCTGTGTCGCGGTACGCCTGGCTGGTTGTCTGCCTTGACACACGTACGCCTACCATCTGATTACCGTTTGCCTGATCCTCTATGTAAAGAGATGCCATCACGACGCATAACTTGAGCTCGCTGACCGTTAGTTGATGGCATTCCAGCCTCCCTTTTCCCTTTTCCCTTTTTCACATGCCCTAAATAAACAGTTGTCCTGCCTCGTTCGTGACTGGCTGGCTGCCGCGCTTCCCGTGCTTGTTCGCAGTGACGCACATTGCTCAGACGCACGCCTCGCGCTATCGGCGTGTATTTTAATGACGTTCTCACGTCACTTATAAACCCGCTAAGTAGCACATTCGCAAAAGGTGTGGCAAGGGATCACTGTAGTTTGCGGGCTGTAAAACTGTTCAAAACAGCTGACAATAGTTACGCATTTATATAGGAAAAGACATAAAACACCGACGTCTTCATTATTTACCTCAGTATTCGTTGACCTTTGAGGAGATTCTGCAATCCCAGAAGGCCCTCCTTGCGCTCTGACCAATTAGAGCTGGCACAGTGGTTCAGGACTTCCGCCACGTCCTCAGTCTGGCGAAGATAATGGGGAATGCCGCCATTTCTTGAACCATACGAGCGTTCTGAGCAGGCACTGGATGCATCGCTGTTGGCATCGTCATCGGAGTACATCCCTGGGGATTCGTACCTCCGCCTCATTGGCTTCCTCTGAAGATGACAAAAAGAGAAGGACGAATGAGCCAATATAACATTTATATACTCATGATGCTCCTCTGTGTGCAAACGAACTTTCATATGAACAGATGGTTACCACTATCATCAGGCAGGCATTATGCTTTGTATGTTTTTCTTGGGTCAAGATACTTTTAACTAAAGAAATATTTTCAAAATTCAGATGCAGACATGCAATATGTCACATTTTTTAAACCCCTAATTAAAATGTACATTTTTTTCTGACTAAACATCAAAAGCCAGGCAGGATCAAGCAGTTCACCTCGATAGGCAGAGATCATGACAACAAATACAATGTGGTGGGGTGAAATTCACAGACGAAAATACTTAAACTGATAATCAAAGAGAATACAACTAAATAATACTGTTATGTGTAATATTGCTGCACGCATTTGGGATGTGTTATATATAGAGCAAAAACCAAAACAAGGGATACTACAGGTTGTGGACAAAAATGTTACTTTCCCAATAAAGAAAGAAAACCCTTGCAAATTACAAATGTTACAATAAAAATGGACAGACAATGACCAAATTAAAATTTACTTTGCTCTTAGATTGTGATTGAAGACAATTATTCATTCATTCAATCATCGCTTTTCCTCACAAGTGACGGGGGCGTGCTGGAACCTATCGTAGCACTCTTTGGGCAGTAGGCCAAACTGGTCACCAGCCAATTGCAGGGCACAAACAAGCAACCACACTCACAATCACACTTACAGAAAATTTTGATGTGGTCAATTGGCCTACCATGTATGTTTTTGGTAATTTGTCGGGAAAACGGAGCACCTGAAAGAACTCTACGCAGGCATGGGGAGAACATTCAAACTCTACACAGAAAGACTGGAGCCGGAATCAAACCCTGTACTTCTGAACTGTGAAATAACGTGCTAACCGGTGTGACTGTGACTCCACTTTCTATCAAAGCTACAGACTTTAATATTGTAGGAACGCCAATTGTTGCAACTTTCAAGAGAAAACATTTCAATCTTGTCACATCCGTCAAAAGGACATTCTCACTAAGTGGTTTGTCTTGGTGAATTTCCATATTGTCATTTCACTTCACGGTTTGTAAATTTTAGTGATCATTCAGGGTTTTTCTTTCGATAACAAAAGGGAAGCAACAGTTTTGAAGCTATAGTGCATATTTCTATGCTTTATTAGTGCATAATTACATGAAAATACATATAACAGTGCACTGTTTAGTCTAACTGACTACCTTATTCCTGGAGTCTCCCAACAGCTGAAATGAAGAACAACAATAAAGAAAGAGGAGAGGGAGAAAGTTTAAAGAACAAGAACATTCCTGGCTATACAAAAGAGGATTTCATTACTTATTTGGCATATAATATTTCAACTCTACTGGTTATTAACGTAATGTGCTTTCAGTTATATTGTGTCAATAACAAGTAATATGACAAAAAAAAAATGCTCTCTCAAAATTCAACTGAATTTACCAGAGCATCAGCAACTGCTGCCTCCACCTCCGTGCCAGTATTAAGAACCCTCATCGCATTGACTGACGCTGAGATTCTAGCTTGGTGAATCAAACCATAACGCTCTGTAGATGGGTTAGATTGGGGGTGGGGGGGTGGGGGGGAATAGAACATGATGAAATACATTTGGCACATTTGTGTTTGGCATACAAACATGAATTTTTCTAGTCATGTTTTTACATCTTAATTTGACACACAACTTAGTACTTAGAATTATGTACTGTAGTTGTAACACAACAACATTTATAGATGAGTAAAAATATCATCCCGAGTCAACTTTGTAAATCATGTAATTACATTTTGATTTACTGATAGCCCTAGTTTTAACAAAAGCTGCCATAAGATCAATATGTATCAGATCGAGATGGGAAACCTACAATTTGTATTATAGTATGTTCATAATAAGATTTGAAAAAAAAAAAACGAACACTGAAAACATTAATTGAAGGCGATTATGATCAAGATTGGAATTATGTCAACCTTTCAGATTGAAACAGTGTTCTGGAGAAATAACAAATATTTTGTACTAAACAAAAGTATACACTCTAAACCCTGATTTCCCAAAAAGATGACACACCAAAAATGCACTAAAGATGGAAAACCATCATAAATCTGTTCCAAATTAAAACAACGAACAACATCACAACATAGGCCCATGTCAACAACAGCAGCCTATAACCCGTTAAATGATCAAAAACATCACAACAATAATTATGCTGAGTCTTCTCGTCTCAGAAGGACTCTAATAATTTACCTGTTTATCATAACATGCCGATCTCATCATTCTTATTTTTCCAACTAAAATTTAAGAATAAAATCTTCCAAGTCTTGCCCGCAGTTATCACAAAGCATGCAAGTACAACAGACAACGGGCGGATATGACACAGGGTTTTGGGGGAAAACTAAGAGGGGCTGGTGGGTTGGGACATCTGTTCATGCAGGTCACCTGACTGGCCATGAGGGTCAGCTGTGAGAGCACTTGTTGAACGGGAATGCCGTCGGGAAGCTGCGAGGTCCAGGAAAGGTTGGCAATATGGGGACAGGGTGACAAGTCACATATTTTAGTGTCGCTCAATCTATTTTAGTTTATATCCAGATTTCCTTTGTTTTGGAGGGCGGGACTATAGTCATTTAAAAATGCTTGCTTTTTGTAATGTAACATTACATCCACATTGTGTACTAATTCGAACTGGGATGGTGATTAAGTGACCGAAAGAAAAAGTAAAAATGTATGTGTCAAAAAAGTAACCGTTCATGTTAAAATTGACTATGACTGTGGGCTATGACTTTCATCTGCCTTTTCATACTGCTTCATTGTCTCTCATTAGCCAGATTCGTTCTTATTTCTTTTCATATTTAAAAACAGTGAATTATCTAGCAGTAAACGTATTTGAACTAAATGATATCTATCTATATATATATATATATATATATATATATATATATATATATATATATATATATATATATATATATATATATATATATGTCTATATCACCACAGAAATGATTCATTTCTGTGAAATAATGATTCGATGATGATTGATTATTACTAATCCTTATTTTGGGTTCATTAAATTTCATCGCAAACAAATTAGAACTGGTCTGGCCATCATGTGGGAGACAAAATGAAAGCAAATTCCATGACGCTAAAACCATGGATTGTGAGTATTGAAGCCAATCCTGAAATGACTCAAGATGGTCCCATATACCTCCATATACCAGTTAAAAAGTTCAAGTTGTTAGTTTACTTTTCAATCAGTTATTTGCTCGATCAAAAGAATCCAACTTAGAGCATGCATAGAGAGGACCCACACAGTGCAAGAATGTGCAGACAGTTGGGTATGTTTTTGACCTCAGACAAAATCATTAATAGCATGTGGCATTTTGTGGAAGACCATTTCTTTGGGACATCTGGGCTGCACCAGTTGTTCCTGGACAGTTGGTAGCACACAGATACTTACCCAGAGGAGTAAAGCCACGAGCTGGGCTTGTGTCGCGGCTGCTCTCGCGACTAGTGTCGCGACTGCAACCCTGACTCATGCTGGGGCGGGGTATGCGGCTCCGGGCTAGCGTGCGGTAGGGAAGAGCAGCAGGGAGAAGAGGTTTTTTACCACACAAGCTGGCTGTGAGGACAACAAGTTAGGTGCAAGTGTCAGTATGCATTCATGAAGAAATGTTAGACAGGCGGAGATGAGGAATAAGAGATAAACTCAAACAGCTTTTTGTACTGAATGGAAATATGGGTGCGGTGTATGATGCTGCTGCTGTGTTCTAATTGTAACACTGATAGTAACAATAAAATGTGTTCAAGATGATCTGTTCTTTCCTACATGAATCGCAACACAATTTGCATGGAACAAGAAAGCATGGCAAATTAGCAATGCAAAGACATTTCGGGGTTATAACAAAAAAATAGTAAGCCTGATAGAAGAGTAAATTGATACACAGCAAACCAAACGTTAAAAGGTTATATTGCGTGTACAGTTACAAATGCAAGCCCAAAAAAGTTGCCCTGTGTCAAAACAAAAAAGTATAGAATAAACGCATCAAATATATAACTTGTTGCCCAACAATCAAAAAATTGCTTTAGTTCACAGACAAAATTCATTTCCAACCCATTTAGCTGCAGCATCAAAATTTAATTTGCACTACCCCTTCAAAACATTCATGACCAAAGTTAATCGACAAAATCTCTCAAAATAACCATAAGAAAGGATCAGGGCTGTGGACTCGGTCGGATTTTTGCACCGAGTCCGAGTCCGGCTTCTTGACCACCGAGTCCGAGTCCGGCTGTCCATTTTTTCTGTTAATTCATGTGACTGCTTAGTCTTTATTCAAGGCTAATTTAGATCAAAATCTAAATAATGATATAAGATGGGTGACATAATCGTCCTTGATATTGGTACATAATGTAAACATTAGCCTAAGTGCAACTCAACGTGGCCGCATTGATCGTAAGCAGGGCTGTGGACAGTATTCCTATGCGCATTCTCAGCAGCATGATGGAAATAAAATTGAACGTATTTTTTTTATTGTCGGACTCGGTGGACTCGGTCAAAATCAGCACCGAGTCCGAGTCCGGCAAAAATGACCGAGTCCGACCGAGTCCGAGTCCCCGAGTCCGAGTCCACAGCCCTGGAAAGGATCAATCCATCTTACTTTATGTCAGCTACACATTGTTGATAAACATGCTCTGTTGTAACCAATGTATGTCGTAATAGGTTCAGGTTCTGACTTTTCTTGTTTACCACAAAAGTTAGTTTTGCAGAATCATAATGCAGTCCAAGTAAGGGAAAACAGCAGGCTATACAACTTGTGTGCATAAGTGTCCGAGCATACCTAAGCCCATTCGACTTGGGCTGGTCTCTCGACTGCATCCTTGGCTGCGAGGAATCCTACTGCGTTTGTCAGCTGGTGTGTTAGAGGCAGAAACTGTTGCCCGAGGGATTCGACCGTAGCTGCCGTGTCCAAGCAGTTTGCCTGGGGAGCTGGAGCGACTGCCAGCTGTTGACAAATACACAGGCATAAACATACAGGTATCTACAATATACAAAAAGCATGAACAATAATTACCGTAATTTCCGGACTATAAGTTGCGTTTTTTTTCATAGTTTGGGTGGGGGGGCGACTTATACTCAGGAGCGACTTATATATGTTTTTTTTCACAAATTTTTACTTGATCATTAAGACATCACTTACAAGTATAGTTGACCACTTCCCATGTTATTTTTAGTATAGTTGATCACTTCACATGCTTTTATATCTTTATCTTGAACATATTCAAAACATAAAAAATAGAGAAAACATCAAATAAAGCAATTAACACTTTAAAGCACCATATCCAAGTCCACTGTCTGCTGTATGTACACTTGCTCCATTTTTGCTCCTATTATATTTATTATTATTATTTATTATTATATGTTTATTTATCATTTATTCAACACTCTTATTTATTCATTGGTTGTGCGCTATTGTTTTTTTTGTGTTGCTTGTATGCACATGTGTACTATCTCACCAAGGGATAGTGGAAACGTAATTTCAATCTCTTTGCGTGTCTTAGTATATAAAAAAAAAAAAAATCAACGATAAAGCAGACTTTGACTTTGATAAAACAACCCAAAAAAATTATATTTTCAGACGAAACTGGATGAGGGCGCTCTAAATTTCACCGTTGGCCGTGACTCATCAACTGGGTGGGCTTAAGAAAAATGGCACCAAAAAGAAACTCATATTTTGCACGTTCCAAACTTCAAGTTGTAAAATATGCAGCTGAAAACAGTAATCGAGCAGCAGAAAGAAAGTTTGGAGAACCGTGATGTACCAATGGATTACTATTTCAAGTGACGTCAGTAGCGCGGCGCGGCGGTTGTCTATATACAAACGTGCCCACACAAGGACATCATTAGCGGTGATCATTTCTAAGTGACACGGAGGACAAAGAGTTTGAAGGAATTAAGGGTTTGGAGTGACATAGAAGGTTTGAAAAACTATTATGGCTTTTACGCACGCCCGGTCCTACTCTACTGAGTCGGGGGCCGGCGCTCGGCCGAGTGGTTGTCCGCGAACGGTGTGCGGGGCTCGGACATGGCCATTACGCACGCCCGGTCTGTCTGGAAGTCCACGCCGCCACACGCTTGGAAGTTTGTTTTGTTTAATAAAGAGCCGTTTACCAAACCCACGTCTATCCTTGTACTTTGTTAACGCTACAATATAGTTATATAGTAGATCTGTGGAATAAAGACGAGGCTGACGTCAGGGCGCACGCGCGGCGATGTTGACAAAGGACGAGGAATTTGATCGATGGATTTAATGGAATTAAAATGCACGGATGGTTTGATAATATTATTGGCTTGTATTATAGTTATTTGAAATATAGTTTATCTATCGCTATATGAGCCTGTGGAATATGTGGAATATTTTGAAATGCAAGCGTCCTCAGCCGTGCGCACCCATTGTTGACAAAGAACGATCGATGGATTTAATGAATTGAAGTGACACCGATGGTTTTATAAACATGTTATTCATGTAATAGTTGTCCTTAATCACTCTATATGTTACGTCAGGCCCGTTCTCAGCTCTTTGTTTGTGTTTGTCACGTTAGCACACCTATCGTTTAGCCTGTTGTTGCTATTTAATGAATTGGAGTGACACCGATGGTTTTATAAACATGTTATTCATGTAACAGTTGTCCTTAATCACTCTATATGTTACGTCAGGCCCGTTCTCAGCTCTTTGTTTGAGTTTGTCACGTTAGCATACCTATCGTTTAGCCTGTTGTTGCTATTTAATGAATTGGAGTGACACCGATGGTTTTATAAACATGTTATTCATGTAATAGTTGTCCTTAATCACTCTATATGTTACGTCAGGCCCGTTCTCAGCTCTTTGTTTGAGTTTGTCACGTTAGCATATCTATCGTTTAGCCTGTTGTTGCTATTTAATGAATTGGAGTGACACTGATGGTTTTATAAACATGTTATTTATGTAATAGTTGTCCTTAATCACTCTATATGTTACGTCAGGCCCGTTCTCAGCTCTTTGTTTGTGTTTGTCACGTTAGCATACCTATCGTTTAGCCTGTTGTTGCTATCGTTTAGCCTGTTGTTGCTCGTTCATGACTGTTTTTGGTGTGGGATTTTGTCGAATAAATTGCCCCCAAAATGCGACTTATACTCCGGAGCGACTTATATATCTTTTTTTTCACTTTTTGGGGCATTTTATGGCTGGTGCGACTTATACTCCGGAGTGACTTATAGTCCGGAAAATACGGTAACAACAAAGTAGTGAGAAAACCTGAAAGAAGAAAATGCTCACAACTTGAATCAATTGATATGTGAACAAATATTGAAAAAAATAAGTATTTTGCATTAAACCGATTATAAATAACAAATAAAGCCGGTGCCAATGACTTGGAGGGAAAACCATGTTTTGATTTAAAAAGGTGTGAGTGAATCCGTACACAAAAAAGATGAATCTATCTCTATATACAATAGCTTCTACTGGTCAAAAATTATGAAGGAAAAACATAAAAAAATAGGTTTGATGCTGCTAATGATATTGTTTCTTTGAATTTACGTAACTTTAATAGTTTGGGCTTTGGAACATGTTTACTACGTGCTGTCACATGTTATTAAACATGACAAAAGCTCCAAATAATACTGAGCATTTCTTCGGCTTCGAAATACGTATCGCTTGGAAGGAAATGTTACATTTACAGCACTGACAAGTTAATTAATTTTGTGGAACAACAAAATCTTGCGTTTATTCTATACTTTTTTTTAACTTGAACTGAGCCGCACCATATCGAATCAAAACCATACGGAATCGAACTGAATCTAATCATTGCATATAATGTATCGAGATACGTATCAAATCACATTATTGGAGGGATGTACACATTTAGTGCAATCCATAACTTGAATAGTTGTACGTATATGCCAGTACAACATATCCCTAACACAATGGTTTACTTATTATAAAAAACAATTGTATGAACAGAAATGTTTGGTAAAGAATTCAGTACCGCATAAGTGGTATTGCAGCGTGGCAAAAATCAGACTTCATGTGCTTTGTGACTGTTCAGACTACAATGCTTTGTTTATTCCTGTGATTTAGATGAAGTTCAGACCACATTTTACTACCAAGTATTATTACCTTAACTAGAATTTGTCAATAACATGTACCAACTAATATGAGAAATAGATATGCATGTATTCCATTCGTAAAGTGAATGTAATATACTGTCCATGTCTTCTTGAAATGCAAAGGAGCTTGATACGCTGTGATTTCAGCAACAAGTAAATGTGAGACAAACAGAAAATGAACTGAATCGATTCACATAAATCACTGCTGACACAGATGGGGTATGAGCTCTAAGTAGGGATGGAAATGTGACAAGGGCTACCAGACAAACATAAAAAGCAAGACAATTGGCATGGGCAATTTTGAGGTTCTCGCCATCTTCTCAACACACCAACGTTCATAAATAAAGCATGCAGCACAGTGGTGAACTGAAAGTAAAGGTCTAAAGGATCGAGCAGTGTAAAGTTGTGTAGGATCAGGGGATAGTGCTTTAGCCATCCAGCTTGTGATTGGATGAAGCCTTACCACTGATGGGATTGGCTGATCTGGATCCTGAATGATGGAAGCAATAGGCAGGACAATTGGAGATTGGTCAAAATGAGACAAAGGGTTATGTTTATTGATTTTATGCAGCATGCACTCCTAGGGCCCTATGAAATCTAGAAGCTGTATATGATTTAAGTTTTGTCAGTGACATGACCTGTGGCTGATTGGGATTTTGACAATTAATTCAGTAATCAACTGCTATTGTTTCTACTCTAACTAGAAACAAATGCATACTGTTAGCATCCCAATATCCCTAATATTTGTGAGTTTTTATATGTATTCATGTATTGGTTGATTGATTGAACAAGTGATAACAAATGATCGGCAATGGACCTTTATTTTCTCCTAACCATTAACAGATAAAACACTGTTGTTGTTTTTTATAACCATCTGACTGACACATATTAAAGTTTGAGATACAGTAACTGAAACTCAACTGTTAAGCAATAGAAGACTGTATTTTAGCTAATTTCTTTGCAACTTGCTAGTGATAAAGTCGTTTTTGTATGTTAATCCTTGATGATCAATCAGATTTTTTCTGTACTATTATACTGCATCACAGAAATCATAGGGCACCACTTTAAATGATTGGATGAGTGGATTTGGTTCCAATGACAGAATATGAAAAAGAATATATCTGTACAAAACAAAACCATAATTCAACTCAAAATGCAAGCATACATATTGTAAAGACATGCACACACACACACGCACGCACGCACACACACACACACACACGCACACGCACACACACACTTGTTAGAGAGTGGTGGCGCATACATAATGACAGAGCTAAGAAAACGTTCACACTTTATCAATATACACTGTGTGGATCACAAAATGAATGAATGAATTTCAAGACTAATGATGATACAACTTTTGCGAGAATTAAATTCAGTGTATACATACGCTGAGACTGAGAAACCACTTTGGCCCGGCTCCGACCTCGACTGTCTACCACTGAAGGACTGGCTCCGCTTGCACTCCCAGAACTTTGCCTTCTGGTACGAACACGACCTGAATGACATGGGAGGCACCAGAGTCCAGGAGAAAAAGATGTCGTCAGAAGATGCCATTTAGATGGCTGATTCAACCCTTGGACTAAACGTGAAAAAGACAACATTGGGGAGTCTTATTGAAGAGGATGAATTAGTCCTGAAAGAAATCCAAACTTGGAGGACAAATAAACCGGGTTCATTAGGTTCATTTTCAGACTATCCATCTTTCCATCTTTTTTTTGTAGATTGTTCACTGGTGATGGGTGAGCTTGAGTACACATTTGATTACAGACAAATTACTATTTACACTCATAGTCATACTCAGGAGCAAATCTTGTGGCTTTAATTTACCACACATTTTTGTTTTTAGAATGTGGGGCAAAACTGTGCCCATAGAAACCAAAGAAAAGAAAGAAATAGAACCAAAGAACCAAAGAAATAGGCATAGGGAGAACATGGAAAATACACGCAGGTCGGAGCCGAGACTCAAACTCAGACTTTTGATAGTGATGCAGACATGACATCCACATGAAGGTTGGAAACATGATGAGGCATTTATCTCAACGTACTTTATACTTAGATTTTATGATTACTATAATTGAAAAGCTGTGATTGGCTGGCAACCAGTTCAGGGTGTCCCCTGCCTGCTGCCCGATGACTGCTGGGATAGGCTCTAGCTTGCCCGTGACCCCCGTGGGGACAAGATGTACAGAAAATGGATGGATGGATATAATTGAAAAGTGTAACTTAAAATAAGAGGCTGTAAGAGGGGCTCCTATTTGGTTTTCCTATGTACAAAAATGATGTAATCAACAGAGCTTTATCTCACTGAGCCAGTTCTGACACCAACGCAAACGAAAGCAAGAATGAGAATGATTATTGACTATCGTAAAGGCACAAAAATTGATGCAACTGTTGTTTTTGAGCTCATAGGGTCAAAATGTTGCTTTATGATGTAATATTAACTAATTAAGTTATTACTAGTTAACTTGTATTAAGTAACTTATTCTAGAGATATTTTTCATTTAAAGGGTAGCACAGTGAGGCTTTTAGAACGCTGTTAATTTTTGTCTCCAAAATTTTGAGTATTGAGACAAATAGGGAAAATGACAACAGACACAAGGGGATTAAATACAATTACACATTTTTGTAGGAAACTGAAGCTATTATTGTCTGGGTTACGGAAAGTCCATGCAGAGATAGTCCATGCAGTTCCACACAACCTACGATCACTTGGAAGGAATGAGGAGAAGAGACGACGAAAAGGATGTAAGGACGTAAACAGACAGCTTACTAGAAGACATACAAAATTGTCAGTACAATTTGCAAAACTGCAAACACTAACATGGATAAACACATAAGTCTTACCATCACTTTTACCAGGGGTGCCGTCTTTTTGGCATTTAGGAACGGCAAGGCAGCAACGAGTGGGAGAAGCGGTAAAGAGGAAAATGTTAGTTTACGCGGGAAAGAATTGAGTGGGCAAGGAAAGTTGTTAATATCTGCTATTATGGACCCTCTGGAGTGAAGCAGGACGGGCAAGGATTTTTCACGCAGGACACCGTCTCGGCCTGGGAGATGTTAAACACAACCTATACAAGCTTGTAATGTTAGTCAAGTGTTTTTGTTTTTTATTAAACTGAAGGAGTGCTTACTATAGCCGTTGTCAAGTGTTAACATTTGATTAAAGCCATTCCTGCTCACTGAACAGTCTAACTGGAAATTTCATAGCTGTTAATACTCCTTGTGGGACTTAAAAAGAAAAAAAAAAAAAAAAAAAAAAAAAAAAAAAAACATGGTTATGGTATTTGGAAGCTCTTTTTGTCAATAAATTAATACAGGGGATAATTTACAATTTTTTAGTTATTTATTGTGTCTTCTGTTTGTATGAGATAGCAAAGTAGTGGAACATTATAAGAAAAAATAGAAAAAAATGAGAGCATTTTATACAATACTGTTTGACTGGTTACTAATTTAATTTTAATTAACATTAAACAAAAGTTGCCATGCAGGCATGCTAAAGTAATAGTTTAACTTTGGAAAATTAATGGAGAGAACTAATGGATTACTAATGGATCAGGTATGCTAAAGTATTAGTTTATCTTTGGAAAGTTAATGGAGAGAACTAATGGATTACCTAATGATGCATAGGATCCAGGTGGAAGGGCAGCTGCTGAGCTGAATGCCGGAGACGCAGGAACAGTAGACACTCTTGACTTGGCGCTGGACGCAGCATTTACATCGACGTCGCTACGCGAACGCTGGAGGGAACCCGATGTAATGGGCATCCGCGTACTAACGAGTTTAGCTGAGACAAGAGAGAAGATAATCGCTTCAGCTTCAGAGAAATATAAACTCATTGTTAAACTTATTCTTTTACAAACTCCTACACTGTTTCAGACAACGGTTTGTTTGCAGGTTTACAGTATCAGTAAGCATTCTAAAACAACAGTAGACTCATTCCTTCTGCACATCAAGAATGTACGCTTTGTGCTTTATATTTGTACACATTTTCTGCGGAAATTATCAATTCTGTACTGAAAAACAATGCTGATTCCAATTTTTTTATCAATGCAGGTGACATAGGATAGTCAATAATTAATTAGGACACTAGTAACTCAAGAGGCAAAAGTGCTTACTTCTCGCTATGCTGCCTCCAATGACAGTCTTCACAGAGAGGGGTCGGCTGAAATGAAAATAAATAGCAACATTGTGAAGGATCCTTGCTGGACAAATGAATGTGTGAACATGACAACAAATTGGACACAAAAAAATAACAATATTTTCTTGATTGTGCATGAACTAACAAGCACACACGCACGCACACATGCACGCACACACACACACACATGCACACACACACATGAACACGCACACACACGCGCACACACACACACACACACACACACACACACACACACACACACACACACACACGCACACACACACACGCACACACATGCACACACACACACACACACACACACACACACACACACACACACACACACACACACACACACAGGCACAAAAACATTGACATACAAAAAAATCCAAGTCCTCAAATTCATCAGATGGTGATTTAAAATTTATATTTACACTCCTGTGCTATTCTCCCAAAAATCAGAAGAAAAATAAAAATTTGCCTGGCAAAACCTACAGAAAAATCTGGCTAAAATTACAGGAAACTTCTTCTTACTTCAGACTCTCCTGGGAAGATGACGAGGAACGATCCGACTGGGGTAATGACACAATGCTGTCAGAGCTCTTCAAATGAGTCTGAAGTGCTTTTTGATATGTGGACTCCAGCGCTTGGAAGAGATGCTCTGCTTCCCGGCTATAGTGGCCATGGAAACCCCAATAACACCTAATGACAAGGACAAGCAAAATCATTTTGACAAGAGTCAAAAATTTTCACGTGTCCTAAAAAATTGTCAGAGCTTAGCCAAAACTCTCATTTAATACTTACTTTCTTGCAATGGATCTGGCCTCTGAGTCGGCATCATGTATGCCTTTCTTGATGGTCTCAGTCAAAACAGCTACATGCCTACGACAGCAAGGGAACATGGTGAGTAGTTGTATTGCTTCCTTGTCGTCAGTCTCCAGACTTTTCCTCTGGTTGTCGACAAGGAATGGGACTGGTTATCACACGCCTTTTAAAGTCCCAGAGGTGGTTTCATGATAATTAACGAGAGGGACCAATGTTTTTTTCTAATTTGGTGATTAAAATTTGCAGAATTTATCAATTTAATGGCCATCATGAGTGGCGCACCCAACCTCGTCAACTGCTAATGAACCCAAAAGCAATGACGTGAGCGGGAAGAGGAGAAAAA
This sequence comes from Syngnathus floridae, assembly GCF_059516105.1. Lineage (NCBI taxonomy): Eukaryota > Metazoa > Chordata > Actinopteri > Syngnathiformes > Syngnathidae > Syngnathus > Syngnathus floridae. Next base: position 11,781,133 of record NC_142420.1, on the reverse strand, counting down.
CTCAGCCAGCAATTTTATGAATATTTGTTTTGTAAAGGACATAGTGGATATACTGTATTCAAGAAACCGTGTTGCTTACCTTTCCAATGTACTAGTGTGCCACTCTTGGAGCATCAGTTCTAAAAATTCATAACAACGTCTGGAATGGAACCAAAGTTTTGAATAAATAACACCTTGATACTATACAAAAATATAATAAAACCAAATACCTGGGGTTAGGAATGCCATTAAAAACATTGTTCATTTCACAACAGTGTATTCAAAACTATTTCAATTTTCCTAATTAAAAAATTATTCATCAAAAAATAAATATTGAAGATTTTAAAATAAGGCAGATCATTTTAATTCAAGGAAGCTTATTTCCCTAGAATGCTAAAAAGGTCAGCTTACCGCCTGACTGCAACTGATTTGGAGGTGCAGTTACTTGTAATGATGGGGATAAGACGTGGGTAGTGTGTATGCTGTAAGACAAAAGAATTAAAACTCTTATCAAAACAGACAAATGAGTTTTTAATTTGGTTTTCCCAGGAGGGGAAAATTATTTGAGATCTGTGCCTGCTGATATGACTTAATCATGCAATACATACGATATGATAATGAACACAGTATTTCCCATGTCGTGACAGCTCACCCTGAGAATGAGGCGGATAGCAGCCATTCCAGATGTGGCCATGACTTTGGCACTGTTGGGCACAAGGTTCAGGAGTATAGGCATGGCGCTCTCAGCTCCATGGTCAAACTTGTTACCCAGCAGCGATGATAAATATCTGAATGACAGGAGGGAGGGGGGAGATTGTGTGATTAGAACCTGTGGCTTTCTTCTTTGTAGAGTCTATCAGATAATGCAAGGAATGAAACAGTTTTCCTGTAGCAATTTTGTGCAACATCCCTTTTATCTTAAAATTCATCATGGCCAAAAATGCCAAAACGTTGTTTGAAAGAATGTTTTTGTCAACCCATCCTAATATTAGGTCTGCAACTAGGCTATTAAAACATTTAACAGAATGACACAAGTGATCCTAAGAATATTGTATTTGATTGGAAGCATCAATTGAGTCTGAGACTTCGCATTTTCAGGCTCTGAACGGGGTTGTCATCTGAACATGAGAGTGAAATTGGGAGACACGATGCAAGAAGAATAGAGATCCATTTTGTTTTTGAAGTCTTGCCTACAACCCTCCACTTACTATTTTTTTCATTGTGTTCCCATTTTTGCCGTGGTGATTACTTGTTGTAAGCGCTGTAGTTTTGGATTAATTCTTTCAGTTCGTGAGACAGCATTTTTACCTTTTTTTCCCTGCTCATCGGGAGCACTTTTGTTTGGCTTATCTTTTCCTTTACTTGTTCTTTATACGATGGATGATGTTTTCATTTATTACTTGATACAAAACTGTTTGTTACATTCCATGATACATTGGCCCTACTTTGGGGTCCAAACAGTTATAAATCGTTAAGTCCATCCACATCTACGGTCCATTCATTTACTCATAGCGTTTTTCATTTAAAGTATGTTCCATTACATCAGGGTTGTAATAAAATGTAAATGAATAATGATTTTGGTCAGGCTTGCTGCTTATTTCACACCAGAGCAATTCATATCTTCATTAGCCCAATTCATTGGAATTTAACTATTTTGTAAAGTAGTTTCCCATTTGAGGTCAACAGTTTAATAACTGTATAATATACGTATAGGCAGAAATTAAAAACTTCTAAGCCTGTGGTGAGGACTGTGAGGAAGTGGACAGTGGAGTCAAAGCAGGACCTCCAAGTCTGCTTTGACTGGACCGATTGGGGGATTTTTCAGGCAGACCAGGAACACACTGAACCGAGAGATCAGGAAAGCCAAGAGGTGTTATGGGGAGAGCCTGAAGAGACACCTTTCTGCCAATCCGGATACCTCAACAGTGTGGAAAGGTCTACAGAGCATCACGGGCTACAAGAAACCAACCCCGTGCTGTGTAGAACCCAAGGCTTGCAAACCAGCTAAATAGGTTTTACTGCAGGTTTGAACGGTCCACTCACACAACAGGACCTCCTGCATCACGATAGACATACACACCATACACACCTCCCCCAATAACCCCCCTGTCCACACCTCCATCATCGTTATCACCTAGTCTCTCGCTCTCTTACAGAAGCCGCGCCCGCACTTCAGATTCGCGAGGAGGAGGAGTGTCAGATGTTCCAGAGACAATAGGTCAGGAAGGCACCAGGCCCAGACGGCGTGTGACCCTCCTGCCTGAGAGTCTGTGCTGAACAACTGGCACCCACCTTTGCACGGATCTTCAACCTTTCCCTGGAGCTGTGTGAGGTGCCCTCGTGCTTCAAGAGCTCCATCATCGTACTGGTGGCCAAGAAGCCCGCCATCACAGGTTTGAATGACTATAGACCTGTCGCCCTGACATCTGTGGTCATGAAATCCTTCGAGAGGTTAGTGATGAACCACCTGAAGGTCATCACGGGCCTCCTGCTCAACCCCCTGCAGTTTGCCTACCGAACAAACAGGTCGGTGGACGATGCGGTCAACATGGGACTGCACTACATTCTGCACCACCTGGACACCCCAGGGAAGTATGCCAAGATCCTGTTTGTGGACTTCAGCTCGGCGTTCATTACCATCGCTCCTGACATCCTTCACCAGAAGTTCATTCAGCTCGCGGTGCCTGCCTCCACCTGTCAGTGGATCACCAGCTTCCTGACCAACAGGAGGCAGCATGTGAGTCTGGGGACTATCACATCCGATACCCGGACCACCAATACTGGAGCCCCCCAGGGGTGCGTCCTCTCCCCACTGCTCTTCTCTCTCTACACTAGCGATTGCTCCTCGGGCGACTCTTCTGTGAAGTTCCTGAAGTATGCAGACGACACCACTCTTATCGGACTGATCCGGGGCGGTGACGAGACTGCGTACAGACAGGAGGTGGAGCGGCTGGTCCACTGGTGGAGGTGACAGTGGACTTCAGGAGTGACCCTTAACCATTCCCACCCCTCACTATCCACAGTAATACTATTCTCTCCACAGACACCTTCAAGTTCCTGGGATCCACAATCTCTCGGGACCTGAAATGGACCAGACACATATACTCTGTCTGGAAGAAGGCCCAGCAGAGGCTGTATTTTCTGAGATAGCTCAGGAAGTTCAACCTGCCTCAGGTTCTGCTGAAGACCTTCTATACTGCCATCATCCAGTCTATCCTCTGCACCTCCATCACTATCTGGTTTGGATCGGCCACCAAACAAGACAAGCACAGACTGTAACGGACAATCAGGACTGCAGAAAAGATAATCGGGACCAACCTCTCATCTATCCAGGACTTGTACCTGTCCAGGACCAGGAAACGTGCAAGTAACATCTCTACAGACCCTTCTCACCCAGGTCTCAGTCTGTTCGAACTACTCCCCTCCGGACGGCGTGACAGAGCACTGTACGCCAAAACCAGCAGACACAGACACAGCTTCTTCCCCCAGGGTGTCGCTCTGATAAACTCACACGACTCATAGAGTCTCAGAGTCATTACTGCGCAATAACATCCTGCTCTCGATGCTTTACCTTTGGATTGTCCATATTATGTGTACTATGTGTACTCTTTGCATCTATTGCAGCCTGGTCATCCTGGAAGAGGGAACCTCCCATCTGTGGTCTCTTCTCAAGGTTTCTCATTTCCCCTAGTAAGAGTTTTGCGTTTTTCCTTGCCCTCCTGGGAGTTTAAGATCAGGGGATGTTTGAGAATAATTGTCAATTTTTGCACGTCGTCCTGAATGTTGTTAGCCACCTAAATGTTGGACAGAGGCCGAGATGTACCGGAGTCAAACTCCTTGTTTGGCATGCTCAAACTTGGCAAATAAAGATTGATTCTGATTCTGATATATAGCTGAAAATTTATTTCAGGTGCATCAATTTTCCACTGATCATCCTAGTACGTTTCTACATCTTAATTGGAGTCCATTGATTGGACATTATTAGGAAAGGCACTAATCTGGGAATGGGTAGAGAACATTTTCTGCTCTTTTTAAGGTCCTAATGAGAACAATGGCTTTTATAAATAGAAGTTCAAAACCACCAGGACCATACTAGAGTTGGACACTCGTCCAAACTGAATGAATGAGGGATAATAAATTTAGTCAGGCTGGTGACCACAAAGGATGAGACATTGTAAGTGCTCAAATGTTGCACCTGGAGTTTACCCAAGTAACTTGAAATACACTCAGAATGAGAAGTGGCAAGTCTAGGTTCAGAAAAAATAAATGAATAAAACAACAACACTACCATAGTTTAGCTTTAATTATTTAACCGGCTTCCCAGGAGCTCTTTTATCTGAGGGGTGAGTCGAAGAGCCTGTGGCTAAAGCCAAACTGGGACAGGGTTCCTACTTTCTGGACATGGATTTGATACCTCTGTATATTATTAAAAGAAATTGTAATTAGTAAGAGTACTGGCTGATAAATGAAATTAATGATGACATTACAGTTTTACTTTATAGCAACCTTTTTCTAACTTTGATAGGAACCCAAAACATGTAATTTTCTATATATGTCAGAGTCAAGGGGTAAGGTTAACTTCTTCCTATGCCCATGTTGGTCATAAACTTAAAAGTACACGTCAATGCATTATTATTCTTAATTTGGAAACCCTCCTTTATACAATCTTGGTATGACATTTTAGGACAAGGTTAACCACTGGAGAGGTTAACAAGTCGTGCTTGGTGAAAAAACTGTCCTTAAAAAAATAGGAACTCATCAGATCGAATTGCACTTTTTCAACATACCCTAGAGTGATGCAGGCCTCGCGGACCACCTGTGAGCGTAGATCTTTAGCTGACAATTTGAGTGGTGCCTCCAACAGACGCAGTTGCTGAGGAAAGCCTTCATATTCTGCTGCGCCAGCCAGCATAAGTGAGCGAACCTTTTTCAGCTAAAAGGGAACCACAATAAACGGATATGAGACAATGTTTACCTTATTTTGCTCTCACCTCACCTCAAACGTGTTTGTGTGTATTTGTAGGTGTCTGGTACTCACATTCGGATTAATTTGAATTGGAAAAGTATGCAGGTAGCAAGTGTTGCGCGTGCGCGTGTTTGACTTACCGCTACCACTCTGTGCTCCCAGTCATGCTTGTCATCTGACAGAATTTCTCTAATCTTCATCAATTGGTCTTCCAGCTCTCTGTTAGAGTAAATCTGGTGATAGGAGGGTTAGGGTTAGTTCTGTTTTTACTATTCGAACCATTTGTGGTCTGAATGATGCTGTCATATCTTCAAATACCTGGACAGAGGGCACATCTTCAAAAGATTTGATGAAATCCTCTTCATCAACGGCACCGGCAGCTGCTTCTTTACCTTTAAATATTACAAGAAAACATATAGACACGTCTGACATAATTGACAGGTCATGCGCGCACATACACCAACACGCACTTTCACACTTACCTGTGGCCTTAGCTGAGGTTGCTGAGCTGGGTCTTCTAGCAGTCATTACAGTCCGCCTGACACTAGGTGTTTTGGAGGATGAGGAAGAGGAGGACCGGCCTCCATCAACTGAGTCTTCATCTTCAAAATTCTTATCTGTAAAACAAACATTTTAAGAGTTCAAAATTTTTACAAATACAATTTTGTGTGTTTAGTATAGACAATAAACAATTTATCACTCATTGTTTTACACAAAGAATAGACATTTTCACACAATGCTTTTTTTACTTGGAATGGTTTTCATGCTGAAATGCATCACAACGCTCCTCATTTATTAGCTCAGTGACTCAGCTCTGCATTGTAGTAAAATATAAACACGATAAAACATTGTAGTACAATCCACGAAAGGGTGTTCCTGAATCGGTTTGTCAGGCCGTGTGCATGCGTCTATTTAGGATTTAGTATCTAACCATCCAGCTGACCTTAATCGAGTATGGTAGACGTGCATAAATACACAGCCCTATCAGCTACATGACTATTCACACAGGGATTAGCTTTATTAGCTTCAAGCAGATATGATAGCGTATAGTGGCTGGGAGAAAGAATCATTTTTTTTCTCAAAACACAATTGAAAGTTCATTAGTAAAAATGCGTTTTTTCGCAATGCATTTTTTAACAATGCCCTTTAGCAACAATAAATTATTGAGAGAAAAGTGTTGTTTCTGATTGAGCTCCACCCCTTTGCACAGTACCGTAATTTCCGGACTATAAATCGCGTTTTTTTTCATAGTTTGGGTGGGGGGGCGACTTATACTCAGGAGCGACTTATATATGTTTTTTTTCACAAATTTTTACTTGATCATTAAGACATCACTTACAAGTATAGTTGACCACTTCCCATGTTATTTTTAGTATAGTTGATCACTTCACATGCTTTTATATCTTTATCTTGAACATATTCAAAACATAAAAAATAGAGAAAACATCAAATAAAGCAATTAACACTTTAAAGCACCATATCCAAGTCCACTGTCTGCTGTATGTACACTTGCTCCATTTTTGCTCCTATTATATTTATTATTATTATTTATTATTATATGTTTATTTATCATTTATTCAACACTCTTATTTATTCATTGGTTGTGCGCTCTTGTTTTTTTTGTGTTGCTTGTATGCACATGTGTACTATCTCACCAAGGGATAGTGGAAACGTAATTTCAATCTCTTTGCGTGTCTTAGTATATAAAAAAAAAAAAAATCAACGATAAAGCAGACTTTGACTTTGATAAAACAACCCAAAAAAATTATATTTTCAGACGAAACTGGATGAGGGCGCTCTAAATTTCACCGTTGGCCGTGACTCATCAACTGGGTGGGCTTAAGAAAAATGGCACCAAAAAGAAACTCATATTTTGCACGTTCCAAACTTCAAGTTGTAAAATATGCAGCTGAAAACAGTAATCGAGCAGCAGAAAGAAAGTTTGGAGAACCGTGATGTACCAATGGATTACTATTTCAAGTGACGTCAGTAGCGCGGCGCGGCGGTTGTCTATATACAAACGTGCCCACACAAGGACATCATTAGCGGTGATCATTTCTAAGTGACACGGAGGACAAAGAGTTTGAAGGAATTAAGGGTTTGGAGTGACATAGAAGGTTTGAAAAACTATTATGGCTTTTACGCACGCCCGGTCCTACTCTACTGAGTCGGGGGCCGGCGCTCGGCCGAGTGGTTGTCCGCGAACAGTGTGCGGGGCTCGGACATGGCCATTACGCACGCCCGGTCTGTCTGGAAGTCCACGCCGCCACACGCTTGGAAGTTTGTTTTGTTTAATAAAGAGCCGTTTACCAAACCCACGTCTATCCTTGTACTTTGTTAACGCTACAATATAGTTATATAGTAGATCTGTGGAATAAAGACGAGGCTGACGTCAGGGCGCACGCGCGGCGATGTTGACAAAGGACGAGGAATTTGATCGATGGATTTAATGGAATTAAAATGCACGGATGGTTTGATAATATTATTGGCTTGTATTATAGTTATTTGAAATATAGTTTATCTATCGCTATATGAGCCTGTGGAATATGTGGAATATTTTGAAATGCAAGCGTCCTCAGCCGTGCGCACCCATTGTTGACAAAGAACGATCGATGGATTTAATGAATTGAAGTGACACCGATGGTTTTATAAACATGTTATTCATGTAATAGTTGTCCTTAATCACTCTATATGTTACGTCAGGCCCGTTCTCAGCTCTTTGTTTGTGTTTGTCACGTTAGCACACCTATCGTTTAGCCTGTTGTTGCTATTCAATGAATTGGAGTGACACCGATGGTTTTATAAACATGTTATTCATGTAACAGTTGTCCTTAATCACTCTATATGTTACGTCAGGCCCGTTCTCAGCTCTTTGTTTGAGTTTGTCACGTTAGCATACCTATCGTTTAGCCTGTTGTTGCTATTTAATGAATTGGAGTGACACCGATGGTTTTATAAACATGTTATTCATGTAATAGTTCTCCTTAATCACTCTATATGTTACGTCAGGCCCGTTCTCAGCTCTTTGTTTGAGTTTGTCACGTTAGCATACCTATCGTTTAGCCTGTTGTTGCTATTTAATGAATTGGAGTGACACTGATGGTTTTATAAACATGTTATTTATGTAATAGTTGTCCTTAATCACTCTATATGTTACGTCAGGCCCGTTCTCAGCTCTTTGTTTGTGTTTGTCACGTTAGCATACCTATCGTTTAGCCTGTTGTTGCTATCGTTTAGCCTGTTGTTGCTCGTTCATGACTGTTTTTGGTGTGGGATTTTGTCGAATAAATTGCCCCCAAAATGCGACTTATACTCCGGAGCGACTTATATATCTTTTTTTTCACTTTTTGGGGCATTTTATGGCTGGTGCGACTTATATTCCGGAGTGACTTATAGTCCGGAAAATACGGTAACAACAAAGTAGTGAGAAAACCTGAAAGAAGAAAATGCTCACAACTTGAATCAATTGATATGTGAACAAATATTAAGCACTGTATCCAAGTCCACTGTCTGCTGTATGTACACTTGCTCCATTTTTGCTCCTCTTATATTTATTATTCTTATTTATTCTTATTTGTTTATTTATCATTTATTCAACACTCTTATTTATTCATTGTTTGTGCCTTCTTGGGTTTTTTTTGTGTTGCTTGTATGCATATGTGTACTATCTCACCGAGGAATAGTGGAAACGTAATTTCAATCTCTTTGTGTGTCTTAGTATATATAAAAAAAAAAAATCGACGATAAAGCAGACTTTGACTTTGATAAAACAACTAAAAAAAATTATATTTTCAGACGAAACTGGATGAGGGCGCTCTAAATTTCACCGTTGGCCGTGACTCATCAACTGGGTGGGCTTAAGAAAAATGGCACCAAAAAGAAACTCATATTTTGCAGGTTACAAACTTCAAGTTGTAAAATATGCAGCTGAAAACAGTAATCGAGCAGCAGAAAGAAAGTTTGGAGAACCGTGATGTACCAATGGATTACTATTTCAAGTGACGTCAGTAGCGCGGCGCGGCGGTTGTTTACATACAAACGTGCCCACATAAGGACTACCGGCATCATTAGCGGTGATCATTTCTAAGTGACACGGAGGACAAAGACTTTGAAGGAATTAAGGATTTGGAGTGACATAGAAGGTTTGAAAAACTATTATGGCTTTTGCGCACGCCCGGTCCTACTCTACTGAGTCGGGGGCCGGCACTCGGCCGAGTGGTTGTCCGTGAACGGTGCGCGGGGCTCGGACATGGCCATTACGCACGCCCGGTCTGTCTGGAAGTTCACGCCGCCACACGCTTGGAAGTTTGTTTTGTTTAATAAAGAGCCGTTTACCAAACCCACGTCTATCCTTGTACTTTGTTAACGCTACAATATAGTTATATAGTAGATCTGTGGAATAAAGACGAGGCTGACGTCAGGGCGCACACGCGGCGATTTTGACAAGGACGAGGAATTTGATCGATGGATTTAATGGAATTAAAGTGCACGGATGGTTTGATAATACTATTGGCTTGTATTATAGTTATTTGAAATATAGTTTATCTATCGTTATATGAGCCTGTGGAATATTTTGAAGTGCAAGCGCCCTCAGCCGTGCGCACCCATTGTTGACAAAGAACGATCGATGGATTTAATGAATTGGAGTGACACTGATGGTTTTATAAACATGTTATTCATGTAATAGTTGTCCTTGATCACTCTGTGTTACGTCAGGCCCGTTCTCAGCTCTTTGTTTGTGTTTGTCACGTTAGCATACCTATCGTTTAGCCTGTTGTTGCTATTTAATGAATTGGAGTGACACCGATGGTTTTATAAACATGTTATTCATGTAATAGTTGTCCTTAATCACTCTATATGTTACGTCAGGCCCGTTTTCAGCTCTTTGTTTGAGTTTGTCACGTTAGCATACCTATCGATTAGCCTGTTGTTGCTATTTAATGAATTGGAGTGACACCGATGGTTTTATAAACATGTTATTCATGTAATAGTTGTCCTCAATCACTCTATATGTTACGTCAGGCCCGTTCTCAGCTCTTTGAGTTTGTCACGTTAGCATACCTATCGTTTAGCCTGTTGTTGCTATTTAATGAATTGGAGTGACACTGACGGTTTTATAAACATGTTATTCATGTAATAGTTGTCCTTAATCACTCTATATGTTATGTCAGGCCCGTTCTCAGCTCTTTGTTTGTGTTTGTCACGTTAGCATACCTATCGTTTAGCCTGTTGTTGCTATCGTTTAGCCTGTTGTTGCTCGTTCATGACTGTTTTTGGTGTGGGATTTTGTCGAATAAATTGCCCCCAAAATGCGATTTACATTCCGGAGCGACTTATATATGTTTTTTTTCACTTTTTGGGGCATTTTATGGCTGGTGCGACTTATACTCCGGAGCGACTTATAGTCCGGAAAATACGATATATTTCTCATTGTTCATGAAGCACATAACATCACAGTACACATATAGAATCCAGAGCTCAATAGTCTGATTTATGAACATAAATAAGCAAAACACGTTTCTGGGCTGCCATTCCCAAACATTTAAAAAGGAAAAAAGTAGTGCATAAGGCAACAGGTCCACTTAGAAGAGAATGAGATACAGCAGGAGAGAAAAAGTGATGGTTTGGCAAAAAAGCTGACAGTAATGGACAGCAGGACAAGATAAAACACAGGAAGAGGAGACAGAAAACAACAGCCAAATAATAAGAGAACAATATAAAAGGACATCATTCTTACTAGAGCAGATCTTCTTGCACACTCGCTTCCTCAGCATCTCTGCTTTGGACTAAATACTGTAATATGATTCTTTCCCACAGTAACTGTGTGGCTATATGCGTGCCCGTTCTGCATTCGGCTGGCTCTCTCAGTGCCCAACCCTTAAAGCCTGCCTCTCTAAGGTTATCAATATGTGTGTAAAAGTGTGTGATGGTGTATGTGTGCGTTTGTGTGACTTACGATGGTTGACGCATAGTAGTGAGAAGAGCTCTTAATGTGAGATCACCATTTTGTCATTTGTGTTACAAAGCATTTGTGGACAAAAGAAGCTGCATGGCACCCCTCAATGAATTATCATGTTTACTCTTTTCCTTAAAACAGCAGCAATCATATTGGTTTCCCAAACCTCACTTTGACCAATGATGAAAAAGCTGCAGGGGCATGATAATGATGCATAGGGACCGAAGACACTGTTCGCAGAGATGTCCACTAGGAATCAGGGTACACTTTAAAGTATAAACTACAGCAATTATATATGCCCTGTTCTCAACACACACATTTCTATACTATTTTGCTGTAGCCAAATTTCAAAGGTCTTTTTACCCCAATATTCCTTCGTGAGCGATCTTTGGACCACATGTGATGTAGCAACCAGCTGCAGAGGCTACATAATAAGGACAGATGACAAGGTGATCAGTGTTATAGTAAGATCACCACACATATATCTTGCTAATTAAGGGGTCATTTCAACTGAGCATTAAATATATTATCACGTGCTGTATTTCAAAATGAACTAGACTGTGCACACTTTAGTACTGACCAAGACAAGTGACACATTACTTTCCCGTTGTTTCACAATAAAGCAAAGGTAATGAATGATCTAATACAGTGTTTCCCAACCTTTTTTGAACGAATCGTTCACTCACGAGCCAACACTAACAGCAACACACACATAAATTGAGTATGTGCCGATGCCACAACATGAAATCTCAAAATTCTCCGATTTGCCACGCATGCACGATTAGCCTTGCGGAAACTGACTTGTGGTTTGGTAATCCTGTTTACAATTCGCTCGGTATTTAATGTTGGACAATTTCCCACGAAACATCGCTCACCTGACACCGGTGTGCCGCGGCACACTGGTTGGGAAACACTGATCTAATATACTCGACAGTATTGCACTTCACTTCCGTCTAAGTAGTTTGTCGGTAGTCTGAGCACTCATTTTACTATACAAAAAAAAAAATCTCACTTACCTATGCAAGTTTCTAAAGCTAATGTCTGACCTGTTCTAACAAGCACTGACTCATACTCAAGACTCAAAGGCCCATGTAATTACAATGACTGACTTTGACAGATACTTAGCAACCATCAAAAATAATAATATTGAGAATAATAATTGGTGTCACGGTGGAACACTAGTTAGCACGTTCGCCTCACAGTTAGGAGGGTGCGGGTTCGATTCCACCGCTGGCCCAACCTGTGTAGAGTTTGCATGTTCTCCCTGTGACCCGGTCGGTTTTCTCCGGGCACTCTGGTTTCCTCTCACATCCCAAAAACATGTTTGGTAGGCCTAAGTGTGAGTGCGGATGGTTGTTCGTCTCTGTGTGCCTTGCGATTGGCTGGCAACCGGTTCAGGGTGTCCCCCGCCTATTGCCCGATGACTGCTGGGACAGGCTCCAGCACGCCCGCGACCCCCGTGGGGACAAGCGGTATAGAAGATGGATGGATAATAATAATAATAAAAAAAAAAAAATTAATGCTGGTTCAATACTGCGAGTGACCAATGTCAGCTCTTTAGACAGCTGCTCTGATACCCCAAACAAATTCTGCAATGTAAAAAGGCTGATAATCATAACTTGTGCGAACATGCAAATGAAAAGAAAAGCTCAGTCATGAAGGTGTTCATAATCAGCAGACACACTGAGCTCCAAATATCATCATAACTTGTGCAAACATGCAAATAAAAAGAAAAGCTCAGTCATGAAAGTGTTCATTGACAGCAGAGACACTGAGCCCCAAACATAATAATGAAATGTATTTTTCCTCACACTCCATAATGTAGTGAGACAGAAGGGCACACAGAAGAAAGTCCATGCTCGTGCAAAAAAACATTATGTGATTACATACCTACATTGTCAAAGCAATACCTGCATGCTAAAATCAGTATAGAAAAATGTAAATCATGCAAGTAGCTGGTAGTGTTACTTGACGGATCACACATACATACACTACACTGCTTCTCCTCGCTTGGGCCTCATCCTAAAGGCTTTTGAATACTCTATGCATAAGAATTTGACATATTTTCAAAGTACAGAGAAAAAGCATTCTTTTGGCATTTAAAATGGCTGAAAACGTTGTATAACCGGATTCAAACTAAATCTCTCCTCCGCTCATTCCAGCAGCCAATAGTAGCAGATGAACAGGCATACACCCACACAAATACATACATCATTTTAATCCTTCAGAAAGCTATGTCGTGTGCAGATCAAATGACTTCATTAGAAGAACTGAAAGTGGCTGCCGTGGCAGCAAAGTACGCAGTTTACAGATTCTGGCTAACCAGCTATTTTTAGATTATAAAGAGAGTCCATAATTTGCATTATGCATTGACAGGATTCTGAAACCTAACTGGATGACCATTGCATGCAGTCACAGAAGACCATTAACCAAGTGTGTTGTACTATGTTTAATTTTTGCTATCGGAATTCCAAAGGTAAATGTCAAGGAGGTCTTTGGCTTGCAGCACACAAGCATCAAAGGTATGCACAGTTTACATTTTTCATCACTCAATTTACAGTATACCGTAGGCAAGAACAAGGAAACGACTGTTGTAAAAAAGTATTTATGTAGTATAACTGTTGTCTTTATTCAAATCTAATCTAATCTAATAAAACCAAAATTAACAAATTACAAAAAAAAAACTGATTTACTATAGATCTCTAGAAGAGCGTGCTACATAAAAAGTATTTATGTAGTATAACTACACTGCTGGCGATTGAAATTTTACATGACCAAACACAGAAAGCAGGTAAGCCGCGACCAAACCAAGAAAACAGGTGAGCTGTAAGAGTTCCCATATCTGCTTGCCTGAGTAATCAAGTCTGCACCTGTTTTAACATTACAAACCTTGGGTAAATCAGGCTCTGAATCTCTTGCACAAACACCCCCAAAATATTTTTGTGTATGGCTTGTCACCATTAGTGAGATGAAGCCCATTCACCTTGGACTCATCACCAGTATTAACGTTATCCTAACATGGATGGTTTTGTATATTGAGCCTATTTTAAGTGGTGCAGCTTTACAGCAATACAGGTCAAAACCATCTACCATATTTACTCAGGGTTAGAACAAATTGCATCAACGACTATTCCTCATTTAAACCAAGGTACATTCACGTTTTATTTACCAAGCAGCATCTTTGCATGACAGGATGGCCATTTGCAGCTGCGTACTTGTGCAAATTATATAACAAAAGCAGTTTCAACATTCCTGTACTGTAGGACATTTATCTTAATATGTCTGCAATCTGACCACAGTACAGTGAACAGAATGTCAAATTTCATGTTCTTTTGAGTCTTACCTTCTCCTGCTGTCATGGTGCAGCTATGCCAAAGCCACTGCCACTTACCCTTCCCTCTGGGTTCTCCAGCTCTCACGCATTGTTCAGCACTAGAGAAATGGCTGCTTTGTTTTGCTCAACAGCCCTCCCTCACGCCTTTCCCTATGATCTCTCCACTCAGTTTCAGCAGCCCTCCCCAATTCGTTATTTCATCCTCATTGCAGTGCAAGAGTAACATAGAACATTAACATCTAAATTCATACAACAGTTGAATAAAGTATCATAGGAGATTTGTTTTTTTCTGATACACTTACAAGTGAAGTAGAAAATACATTAAACTTAAATAACACAGATGCTAAATAGCGTTGCAATCAAGCTAGTGGATTTAAAGACTAAATCAGAGGTGTATCCAAACTTTTATATTTGAAGACCACATACATAACAGATGAGAGGACACAAGGGCCATTTTAAAATTCAGCTTTAATTGATGGAAATACGTACTCGGGGCAATTGGTGAATGATTTTTCAAGATTTTGGCGTGGCCAACAGCACTTTATCCCACTAGACTAGAGCCATCACTGCATTCAAGGACAGCAGAATCCTATCCCCACATTCAGAACAAATACAAGACCAAATGTTTTATTTTAGTAAATATTTTTGTACAAATAATTTTTTAGTATCTTTGCATATTTAGAAAAGCTCTCCAGCAGGAGTCACCAACTCCGGTCTTTGAGAAGAATTGTTTGTTTCCCCTCCTCCAACACACCTGATTCAAATTATCAGATCATCAGCAAGCTTTGCAGAAGCCCGTTAATGACCTTAGTCAGTGTCGTCACATAAATTATTGTGATCAATTATTAAACAACCTTTAGCACTCAGACTGTGACATGTAAAGTCTTCATTAAACTTACTATGTATTTTCACACATTACTGTCTGTGATAGGAAATTGGAATACCAGAGGAAAACCCAAGCAAGTATGAGAACATGCAAACACCGCACAGATGGGCCTGAGTTAAAATTCCTATTGTGAACCTCTTGACTGTTATTCAGTTCCATTTTTGTTTTGCACAAACCTTATGTGTCGGTCTTAAGCTGTCATTTTATTTGCAAGGGAGAGATTTTCGTCTAAATTAGTCACACGACGACATCTGTGTTTTCAGGTTTTTCGGATCCACAAATATATTTGTGATTTCTCGTGTTTTTCAGGTCCCTAAATGATCCCAAATGTACCGTAATTTTCGGGCTATAAGTTGCGTTTTTTTTTATAGTATGGGTGGGGTGGCGACTTATACAGAGGAGCGACTTATATGTGAATTTTGTCACAAATTTTCAAAATAAAAAAAAAAAAAAAAAAAAGGGAAACCGCGATGAACGAACCGCGATGTAGCAAGGGATTACTGTAATTTGAATTTAAAGTGAGGTCAGCGCGCGGCGGTTGTTTACATAAAGGACAAAGATTTGATCACGGGATGACGAAGATGACGAAGGGCCCCACGTACTACCGGCATCATTAGCGGCTTTGTTCGTAAGTGACACGGAGGACGAAGCGTTTGAAGGATTTAATGATTTGGAGTGACACAGAAGGTGACTACTCTCTGTCACCTCCGTGGATGGAATTCGGGGGCCGGCGCTCAGCCGAGTAGCTGTCCAGGGACGGTGGAGGGGACTCGGACATGGCTTTTACTCACGCCCGGTCCCATTCTATGGAGCTCTCTTCCACCTCCGGGGATGGAAGTCCACACCGGTGCTTGGGGTCGTGTGACGGTGAACTATTTATGTTATAGTTATATTTGATATATTTTATTTCGTGTAGCAACTTGTATATGTTTTTATCGTTACAGTTCAGTTCCATGCCTGGAAGTTTGTTTTGTTAAATAAAGAGGGTTTACCAAACCCACGTCTTTCCTTGTACTTTGTTAATGCAACAATACAGTTATATAGAACGACGAGGCTGACGTCAGGGCGCACGCGCGGCGTTGTTGACAAAGAACGAGGAATTTGATCGATGGATTTAATGATTTGGAGTAACACAGATCATTTGATCATATTATTGCTTATATAATAGTCATTTTATATATAATTTATATATCGTTATATGGGCCTGTGGGATATTTTGAAGCGCAAGCGCCGTCAGCACCGCGCAGCCGGACGGTATTGTTAACATAAAGGACGATCGATAGATTTAATGATTTGGAGTGACACAGATGGTTTTATAAACGTGTTATTTATGTAATGGTTATTTGAATAACTCATTAGCATACCTATCGTTTAGCCTGTTGTTGCTCGTTCATGTCTGTACTTGGTGTTGGATTTTGTCGAATATATTTCCCCCAAAATGCTACTCATACTCCGGAGCGACTTATTTATGTTTTTTTTCACGTTATTGTGCATTGGCTGATGCGACCTATATTACGGAGTGACTTTTAGTCCGAAAAATACGGTATATGTATAAACACATGACAACAGGGATGTAGTTAGGTGAATAATGTTGACACTCATCTCTCATTATCGTAATATATATTCATCATAAATATCGACATTTTTGTGACATGCCCATCTTGATGACAGCGTGGCAATACAAGGCGAGTGAAATTTTTTCATTTCTCAACTATACTGAACTTCTTGAGATTGGCTCATCTATACTAACGATACAAACTGCCTCCAAATGATACCAGGTTACAGTACAGTAAACCTCAAAATTCATGAAATTCATCTCATCTATTTCCCATTGAGATCTTAATGGCGAGGAAAAAAGGACAGATGTCGATGGTTAAAACCTCCCAAACGTTATTTTTAGTGAATGGCAACAATATTATTATTGTTACTGAATGTCACCAAGGCTGTAAACTCACCTGAGCCTGAAGAGGGGATCATGTTTCCAGATCTCTGAACTTCATCAAATTTGCTGAAGATTACATTCAATCTGTAATGCAAGCACAGGACAAGAATTGCTGAGAAAAAAAAAAATATGGCAAAAAATCCAACTGATGTGTAGCAAACACATAATGACCAAAGATACACGTTACACAATACAAGAAATTTAAAAGTAAAAGGAGAAATAAGACATTATACTATCATTTATGGTAACAATAGAATTTACACTGGAGGGCTCAGTTGGCATTTACTGCATAAAGCAAATGTCTGACAAGGGTTTGCACTACTAACCCAATGGCCACCAAATAATGTAGTAATTAACGTGTGGCATCTGGACTATAATTAAACGTAAACCTCAACGCTGTATACATTCTTGATCTGCATTATGCTTTAAAAGTGTCATCGTTGTAAAGAGGGAGGAGGCATTTTGTGCACGTACAAAGACACACTTTAGGCAGGAAGCTGCAAAACTTCTCCATGACAGAACTTGTTTGTTGTGTGTAGTAAAATTCCCTTAAGTGATGAAGTATCCATCTAGCTCTTGCCTAAGCAAGGGTGTCCAAGTTTGGTTCTTGAAAACCCCTAACCAGCCAGGTTTAGATGTCTTTCTCGTCCAACATATGTGATTCAAATGATTACCGTATTTTCCGCACTATTAGGCGCATTTAAAAACTTAAAATTTATTCAAACAAACACAGTGCGCCTTATAATGCAGAGCGCCTTATATATGGATCAATTGATGAATTTGTTGATCCATACTGATTGTACAAGGCGCTCTGCCAATATGTTTCAGTACGTTTTAGTAAAACTAGTAAATTACAGGGTCGCATCGCTTCCCAGCATTACGGCAACCGTGGTCAGGGGGCATCATTGAATAGCTGTTGTACCGGCGAGGTTATTTCATTTCAAAATAGGTTGTTCCGTTAATGTTTTCGAGTACGTTTACGGATCAATATCCAACGGAATCGTAAATAAGCAGCACCAATGTGTTAAATCAGTCTTTAGTCGGTTCCGATCACTTTTATGTGAGCAAGTTTGAGAAACGTAATTGTTTGCAGGGGGCCGCCATGATACTTTGCTGAGGCTCATGGGAGTCTGCGAGCTAAGGCTCATGGGAGTTTGCGGGTGGCTAATGCTATAATGATAACTGCTATACGCACGAGGCTACTTCATTTCAAAATAGGCTGCTCCATTAATGTTTCGAGTAAATTTACGGATCGATATGGAAGCAGTACATAGCAGTAAGCAGTACCAATATGTTAGATCGAACTTTAGTCGGTTCCGATCACTTTTATAGGTGATAGTTTGAGAAACGTGATTATTTACTGAGGGCTCATTGGTTATTGGCTAGTGGATGCATACCGCAACCCTAGTCAACCTCAGTTTGTTGTAGTATAGCTTCTATTTTATGCGCCTTTTAATCCGGTGCGCCCTATATATGAAATAATTTCTCAAATAAAAAAATCAATGAGGGTGTGCTTTATAATCCAGTGCGCCTTATGGTGCGAAAAATACGGTAGCTCAGTAGCAAGCTTTGCAGAAGCAATCCTGATTATTTTAATCAAGTGTGTTGGACGAGAGGGACAACTAAATCAGGCTGGGTTGTGGCTCTCAGGGACCCCGCTTTGGGCACCGCTGATCAACATTATCTATCCATCTATCCACTGTATGTAGTTAAAAGTATAAGACCAGGCAATGTGACATGGAATTATTTTATTTTACTTGAATAAGGGACATTTTCATATCACTTGATCAATAAGGGTAAAGATATTTGTAAAAATAAAAATAATGATAAATTGTAAGTTAGTAACTTTTATTATGTGTAAATGTGTGAAATGAAATAGCCAGGCTACTTTCAAAATGTTACTGATGTTTTAAAATTTCAGGCATACATAATTAAGGTAATCCTTATTGAAAGAGCAAGCGGTGGTGGCCCACAAATACATTTCTTGCATCATGGTAAAGACAAAAGTGTATAATGGTGAAAAAAACCTTCTTTTTTTTTTTTATTGTTTCTGAAGTAAAGAGAGAGAAAAGAGAGGGAAATTTAGCACATTTTAAACCGTGAAGAGTCAAGTCCAAAATGTTCTTCGACTTTAAAGGTCACATGACCCAATCCAAAAACTTGAGCCCTCAAAACAAAATGGTAGCACCCTGAGATGGATAAAAATGGGTGGATTTTTCTGCTTAATTTGTATTCAACAAACTGAATATTGTGTTTAGACCAGTGGGGATTCAATCAACGTAGTATAAATAAAATATTTGACTTGACTTTTCTCTTTAAATCTGAGGGAAGGCCTGTGCATAGAGCCAAGGAGGTCTGCAGACTGTCACGGTTGAGAGTTCGACAGTGAACAATTTTTTTTTTTAGTGAATACTTATGTCATTAACATGATTAGTGACTTATTTAAGCATTCTTTTTTCACTGTTAAACTCCCTTTGTGGGCCCCACATGCTTAGAGACGATGGAAAATAGGATTATTTTTGACTAATCTTAAAACCATGATGCAGGATTAATCAATATATGTATAAATACTGTGCTTGCATATAGCACAGTATTTATACATATATTTGATCAAGTTCTGTGTCTATATTAATGCTCAATGATAAGTATAACATTTTATTAGCATGATGAAAAAATAAAGGTTTTATTAATCCTGTTGAACATAGTATGTTTACTGTTGAAGATAGTCAGAAACATGGTAATAATGGACTGTCAATTAATTACAATTTCAGCCATGGACATTTCTGCTATTTGGTAACCTAAGATACAAAATCCAGTGCTGTGTTACGGTGAGCAGGCGATAAAAACAGATTTGATACGATAGTGAAACGAACTGTATTGCATTTTACTGCGTGTTGCTGTTGAGGGGTTGTAATGACTGAGCATGCCATACTTAAGTACTGCAACTGAACTGGTCGCCAGTTAGTTGCAGGGAGCATAATAGAGACAAACAACCATTTACACTCACATATAGTAAACATACAGAGTGGAAAATTAATTTATGCTGCCTGCACAAAAGTCAAGCCAAGTGTATCACGACAACATCAGGGACCCGATTGTGTATCCCAAAACGGAATTAGCATCCTCAGAAAGCAAATCATGAAAACTTATTTGGGAAACATAAAGGTTTTGCATTCAAAGTTTGAAAAATATTAGTTTATAATATTGAATATTATTATTTTTCTGATTAAAAAATACTTGTTTGAATAACAATAATTCAAATACTCAATGAGTAAAAGTTATTGGTTTACAAATGAAAATTCAATTCAATATTTACCATTACTGACCAAATTATATGCAGTTGACATGTTTGTCCAGAAGATTGTGAACAATAAAATTAAAAAACAAGGGGGGAAATGATTTGCTGCTATGATCAAAGAGCCCCTAAAACCATGCGCCTGATTCATAGGTCCGATTTTGTGATAAAAGGAATAAAAATATGCTTAGGTATGCAGTTATGAGCTACAGAGGAATTAAAAAATAACAGCATATTAGTGGACATAAAAGCAAACCTTTGCAACTATCTTACCAGGTCATTGATTACTTTTGGGTAACCTAGAGCTTGAAGTTTTATTCGCAAGATAATAAGTGCAAATGTGAACAAACAAAGCAAAATCCCGAAACAAAAAAAGAAGCAGAAACCGAGATGGAAGTACCGTGACTGAGGCAAGCCCTTCTTGCTGAGATCCATCCTCACTCTCTCACCCACATGGCGGTAGATCTCCACCAAACAACTCATAGCCCCGTCTCGTACCTAAGTGTCAACACAAGATGACTAATACCTTAGTCTGCTGTATTGTGTTGTTGTTGTTTTTTCAAGTTAATATACCGTAAATTTCGGACTATAAGCCGCTACTTTTTTCTCAAATTTTGAAGCCTGTGGCTTAAAGTCCGGTGCGGTTTATATAGTTTTTTTTCTGTGATTTTTTTCATGACTAATACACTTATACACTCATAAAAAGGCTGTGGATCGCTGTTGTGCTGTTATGTTAATAAAGGTTATGCGTCTCTAAATAATCATCTCTTTCCTGACAATCATCTTTGTGTATATTCTCTTACAAATGGTAATTAAAGATTAAAAACCTTACGTAATCATGCGGCGACTTTATATGCATTTTTTCTGACGGCCATCCGGGGGGGCTCAAGCAGAAAAGGTAAGAGTGAGAGACGTGGAATATATGCATCGAGGAAAACAGTAGTGGCGCTTTGTGCATGAGGAAAGTTAGCGTAAACAGAGCCCAATGATGGAAGACACTGGAAGGCATGCGTATGACGCAGCTTTCAAGTTAAAAGCCATTGAGCTGGCTGATAAAGAAGGGAACAGAGCGGTTGCACGTCAACTTGGAATAAATGAATTGATTTAAAGTGGCCCTCCGACTTGAATGGGAGGCTTGGATACCCAGTGGCGAAAAATCGTTTACAAAAACTGGACGCATGCGAAGAGCAACTTTCGCACAAGTCTGCCAGTGGATCCTGACAGCGTGGAACAGTGTGAAAAAATCCACCATCACCAACGTCATTCTCATCCTGAGGCAAAAAGGCTTTTTGTGTACTGTCTTTCTTTATAAATAACTCGTGCGCTTATAGAATCGCAACTGAATCTTACCTTCAATCATTAATTTAATTATTACAGACAGCATTATTGCAGTACACAGAGTTGTTAATACTCATACCATTTAATTGTTGCAGAATCACTTTACTATTACAATGTTTCTAGTTCATTGCTCAAAGTACATTTACCAATTCAAAATACTAAACGACAAAAATGTGGATATGATTAACTATACCTGGCTTGTGGGATCCCCCAACAAGTTACATATGTGGGGTACAATCTTACTGAGAGTCAAGCCTTGAGCTCCATACCTGAAGGACAAAAAGGGAAATTGAGTGAAATTAACAAATAAGCATGGAGAGATGTTATTTTTTAATTGTAAATGGGCTGTCACTTGCATATCACTTTTCTACTGTGATTACTCAAAGCACTTCACACATCTTCCTCATTCACCTATTGATGACGTACCATCAGGAGCAACTGGGGATTCAGTGTCCTGCTCATGGTGTTAGTGTCTCGCTTACTGCTTCATAAACCAGTTGTATTTTTTTTTTTTTACTCCTCTTGATGGTACTGTTGGTTTAAATAAAGGCGTTTAAGAAATGCCACGTCAGTGTACTTTGAGCCAATATTGAACAAAGCATGCTATCTAGCGGAGTTAAATAAAATAAAAGCAAATTTGAAGCTTCATTTTCTCAGTTTTTATAAAATAAGTTTCCCCACCCAATAAGGTAATTATTTTATTACTGACATGACTTATAGTCCGAAAAACACGGAACTAAAAATTGAAATTGGAAGAAAGGAGGAATCTCACATGGTCAATGTGGCAATAAGGCAAAGGCAGACTCCTTCCCTGGTCCTGTTGTTCTTATGTTTGAAGCCTCCAAGCATTCGATCCCACACGTACTAATACAACACAAGATAACAAAACTAAGATTTACATAAATTATGACTTAATTAATCAAGTTGCTTACATATACAAGTAATATATCAATAACAAAGTGTACTATAATGTACAATATATATTATACCTGTGGAGATGCAGCTTGTTCCATGATCTTAAGCAATAGTGCTTGGTCTTGTTCTCTTACTTGGTCTTTGGCATCTCCCAATCGATCAATAAGACTAGGTAGAGCTGAATAAATAAAAACAAAACAATAAGAAGAAGAAAAAGTGGAAAACTCCATTCACATGTGAGTTACACAGAAGCTTCCACCCAAGTTCACTCTTTGGGCAGTATTCAGGGATTTCACATAAAAACACAGATTCAACTGTCAATTTCATCAGACAAGTAATAAAAGTTATTTAAAATATTTTTTTCCAGATACCAGACATTGGCTGCATTTAAATGCAAAGAACAGTCATCACGCCATTAAATGTTGGTCCAATCGTCAGAAAAACAGCATGGGATGTAAGGAAAATAAGTAAAGAAGAGGAATACAATTCTTGTTAAGTCTTAATTTCAGTAGATGAATTTAAATTTTAAACTACATAGCACAAAAAGGTAAATGCATATAGTAATATAATAGGGCTGCATTTTTAACAGACAAGTATTAAAAATCAGTTAAAATGTTTTTTTTCCAGATGCCAGACAATTGACAGTTCATCAATTTTAATACCACATAATGATGTAATAGTTGAAACATACCTGTTCCAACATGAGCCCTAAATCTCTCCTGTAATCTCGTCACTAAAGCAGAGAGGAGATCCAACCCTAGCAGAGCCACCTAGTGGGGACAAACAACTATTAATTTTAAATGTGCTTCTTTTTGGTCTCATCTGTCAGTGACATATTTTTTTTATTCACTAGCCATTCAATTGCATTGAAAAAACTTTTTGTGGAACACTAAATTAGCACTGACCAATTGATACAAAGAACAAGCAGAGCAAATAAAGGGCAAATAAAAAATGTAATTTAATAATTGAGACACCATGCACAGAGATTTTTTTTTTAATTCTGACATTATGACCATATGCAAAATTCGAAAGACACCAATAAAAACCACATATACACATATATATTGGTGGCATCGGACTAAAACCTTGTACCATCAAAATATACCTAAAAAATGGCAAGTGTGTGCAACCATTAGCATTGCATTGGGAAAGAGAGCGAGCAATAATAAATACTTTCAATTGGTCAATAATCAGTTGACACCCACACATGCAGACTAAAGAATAGAAATTCACCAATGTGTAACTTATAGGGTTTTGGCCTAAAACAGCATAATTGTCATCAAAAATAATTTTGCAATATTTTTGGAAAAAAGAAAAACAATTTTTAGAACACAGATTGGTATTTTTTTTATTGAATCTTTCTCGTTTCACTTTCACCGAACTAGTTAAACCTTTTACAACAATATAAAGAAGAAAAATGTTACACGCATGCACGCAAAGCACGACGTCAAGTGACATGGAGAAAATAAGGAAATCTGGTTCTCAGCGTGTGGGGCAGGGGTCCCGAAACCTTTCTCTTATCGGGGACTGGGGATCCATCGTGAATATAAACAGTAATATATCAAAAAAGGCAAAGTTGCTATGTTTGCTAGAGTGAGCACAGTGTGTGTTAACCACACACTGAGTAAAAATATATGCCGTATTTATTCTAAATCCTCATTCAAATCATGCAAAAACGATCATATCTTAATATCTGAACATTTAAATAGGTAACATATTTATTCTAATTATCGCCCAGGGCGATAATTAGAGAAGGTTTATGTCCAACAGTGGGGTTGGGCGATTAATAGAGAACACTTTTTGTCCGATCGCCAAGGGGCACTGAAATGGGCGATAATATGTATATTTTCCTTATGTAGTATGCAATACCAGCATCTCACTGGTATTTGGCCTAGAGACATCCCTTTTTTTTTCAATTAGAACGGAATTTGCTAGAATGTATAAAGTGAACACATTTGCCGCATTGGAAATTAAAAATGGACACCAATTACTAAGAATAAAGCTAAAATGAAATGCCAGTTTATCGATCGGGTCCCGCACGAAGCCACACCGGCGGCGCCATTACGCCATTAAGTTGTACATCTGGATGTCAACAAACCCAAACAACATGGCAGGTGATAGCGACAGCTCCGTTTCTAGCGGCAATATTAGCATCATTTTATCTGATTCAGAAACCTCTTTTGACGCAGAATATGATGAATCTAGCAGTTCACTTGGGATGAGCTGAGCACATTTTCTGAATTGTGCCCCTCCCGTCACTCTGGTTAGGTTGGCATAGTAAAAAGTGCTCTTGGGGGCTTTAGAGCGCCGAGTTGATCTCGGCACATGAAGACATGACCACCTGCAACGTTTGGTTTAGGTTTTATAAGCATTTTTAATTTTATTGCTTAAATCGCATTTTCTCGACGAGCTGAGCACCTTTTCTGAATTGTGCCTCTCCCGTCACTGTCGTTAGGTTGGCATAGTAAAAAGTTCTCAGGGGGCTTTAGAGTGCCGAGTTGACCACTGCGCATGGAGAAATGAACATCTGCAGCGTTTGGTTTAGGTTTTAGGCGCATTTTTAATTTTATTGCTTAAATCGCATTTTTTCGACGAGCTGAGCACGTTTTCTGAATTGTGCCCCTCCCGTCACGCTTCGACATACTTGACAAAGTCAAAGTCTCAAAGTCTCCTTTATTGTCAATTCCTCCGCATGTCAAGACACACAAAGAGATCGAAATTACGTTTCTCACTATCCCAGGGTGACAAGACAGAGTTCACAACGCACATACAAGTAAACAACACAGGAAAATTAAAACAAGAAGATGAACAATAAGAGTGATAGCACGCTAGCCGCTCCCGATGCACAGCAGAGTCCGGAAAGATGACAGTCAACCAGGCCACTGTGAACACGAGCACACAGCAGGCACGCACTGTCCGGTTCGTGGATCCTATCAGGCGAACGCAACCCATCTTGTCGTCCCGCGAACGAACGTACGCCAGGAGAATGGAAGGCACGGCTAGGCGAGCTGGGTTGGCCGCAAACCTGGCCCGATGGTCTCCGCGCTGGCCCCTCTTCTCTTTTTGTTTACATTCACTGAAGCTAAACGCGTACAACTTGAGACGTCATGAGACGTCACTTCCGGCTGGCGGCTCGGTGCAGTCAAACTCGTCTGCGCGACAAATTTAAATTATATTTTTCAGAGCTACAGCTTCCTTTTCGTTGTTTCGATCGTCAATTTATATTTATAAGCGGTTTATATTTAAACCGATTTATACATATACCGGTGTCTCTGGGCCTTTTATACTACAACAGCGGCTGTTATGATCTAACTCTAACAGCGGAATGCGTCAATTGACGCTCCATCGATGCGACACGTTACCGTCCCACACCACGTCTTGCGCACGTCATGTTATTGCGATCGTCTTTTTCGAGCGCACGCCCCGATATTGTAATTGTATGAGGCTATTGTAGCGGAGTGACGAGTGTAATTGTATCATAGTTTACGGAGAAAACCAATTTAAAAGGGGCATTCGACGTGCAGTCAAATCAGTCATATTTAAACTTGCGCAATGACGTCGGCATGCGGTCGCGGAGGAAAACGTAAGTTTTGGGGGGAATTTTTAGCAGCATGGGCGATAATTAGAGGTATCAACGTTTTTTATTTATGTCATTGCTAACACACACTGGGCGATTATTAGAATATGGGCGATAATTAGAATAAATACAGTATGTATATTAAAAATAATAAGATAAACATAGCTTCTTTCGGGGGCCGGAACAGATTTAGTTCCCTTCATTTCAATGAGAAACAGTTCACAACTTGACTCACGAAACGAAATAAATTAATAATCCGAGCTATAGTTTGTCATTTAATGAGCGCAGCTAATCTGGCATTTCAAAAACCGGAAATATTAAATGATGATCTTTGCAAATATCATTGATGCATTTTAGACTGAAAGACGGATTACATCCTTTATAAACAGTTCTGATAGAAATGTGGAATTCGACATTTCAGAATGTTGAAATAGTTCATCTGATGTGGATGTATAGACCCAACTGATCCATCTTGTTGCCAAGCATATAAAACACTGAAGGGCAGGGGTGCCCAATACGTTGATCGCGATCGACCGGTCGATTGCCTGGCCACTACTGGTTGATCGCGTGACATTAAAATGTTTTTGGGGTTTTTTTCGCACTTGACGCGTGCGCAAACAACGGCACTGACAACACAACACTAACACGTTAGCTCGCGAGTTCCCTCCAATTGTCAGAACCCTGTTTTTTCTCTTAAACTTAAGAAAGGGTAAAAAAAATGTGGGGGGCAGCTGGACATAGTAAAAAGATTTTTTAAAAAGTATCACTTTCATAGGGAATGGGAGGAGGACACACACACACACACACACACACATATATATATATATATATATATATATATATATATATATATATATATATATATATATATATATATATATATATAATTATTCTTTTAGTGGGTAGATCTTTGTGACTTGGTCATTTCAAAAGTAGCTCGCGAGCTGAAAATGTTTGGGCACCCCTGCTGAAGAGGAATGTTTCACAGACTGCACAATGGCTTGACAATAACAATTCAACCAACATGACGGTTGAAATTAGTTTCATCTCAAAGCAGTAAAGTAGTACGTACATTGGGGGTGTCCAAACTTTTTGCAAAGCGGGCCAGATTTGGTTTGATGAAGAGAGGGCCGACCATTCGCACCGACATTCATTGAACCATTACTACTGTAAATGAACTTGTAAATTTTTAACTACATCCTTTGCTGTCTGCAGATGGGTTGATCTTGTAAATGAGGATCTGTTGTCATTTGCACTACCAGAAAAGTTAAAGATTAAAATAATAAATTAAATACAAATGAACAATTTTATGAACGTTGAATGAATATTTTATTAGCTGTATTAAGTTTGTTTTATTATTGTACCGTATTGGCCCGAATATACTAAGATGGTGTTTTTTGCATTGAAAAGTGGGGGTCGTCTTACATTCGGGGTTTAGACATTATAGCCATTCACAATGCTAGATGGCGCCAGATATCTTCAAAGCGAATGCTGAACTTAACTCCCTAGAACAAAGCGAACCCCTGTCACGAAGAAGAAAAATAAAAATAGCTGTAGCAATTTGCATTATTTTGTTGCAATGTTTTTCCTTATTCAGATCTGTTTCAAGACTACAGTTACAGTTAGACTTTACTTTGATGGTTAATGCAGTTATTGCAGTTTTGTTGTTTTATCACAGTAGATTAGTTTATTTACATTTCAAAAACTGGAAGCCATTCATTTACAAATGTGATTGCACTTTAGTTTACATATTTAAATGTTCAAATATTAAGATGTGATTGACAGCTTTTGCATGATTTGAAAGAGGCAAAATAACATACATTTTCTCTTAAATATATTGTTATAATCATTTGTTTCAGATGTACTGTAATTGTTTTCTGTATAAAAATTAAATTTGGTGTTCAAAAAGTATTTTTTCCAACTTGAGTCTCGAAAAAGAGGGGGTCATCTTATAATCAGGGTCGCCTTATATTCGGGCCAATACGGTAATTGTTGTATTAATAAGAAGTGTGATATTGGTGTTTGTGACTGCAGTAAACAGGCCAGGTTGCATCATGTCAGATTTTTAATCCAAATTAAATCATTCTCCATTTGATCTTTTTTATTTCTACTTCATACGCAACAAATTAATTCATAATCACAAAATAATAATCCATAGTCTTTTTGTTGTTTGCGGTCACTGAGAGTGGGCGGCGCGGACGCGTAGTAGTGTGTAGAGTTAGTACGAAGTAGACAGCTCTCACCAGTAGTCCGTGTTTTTTTTTTGTTTTTTTTTTCCCTGTGCAGCGTCACTTGCAGCATCTCTGATTTTAGCGTCGCCTTAGTCCTTG
Source organism: Syngnathus floridae (assembly GCF_059516105.1). Classification (NCBI taxonomy): domain Eukaryota; kingdom Metazoa; phylum Chordata; class Actinopteri; order Syngnathiformes; family Syngnathidae; genus Syngnathus; species Syngnathus floridae. The sequence continues at coordinate 11,752,615 of NC_142420.1, read as the reverse complement.
GTGTGTGGACATTTGAATGAGGAAGTGTCTGTGTCACTGATTATTGCATACAGACACTTGTGTGCACGTGAACTGGGAAGGGACGTAGGAGACACGGTCGCAACTGATCATGAGCGCAAGGACAAGTTTCATTTCTGTGGCTCGCTCTGGGGCGTGCAGGTCCCTTCGACAGTGCCAGCGGGCCACTTATTATTGATTTTATGACACAATGCTTCGGGCCAGTTTAAATTTAGACACGGGCCGCATTTGGCCTGCGGGCCAGCCTTTGGACAATCTTGATGTAAATGCTTACAACAGGGTAAACAGAAGCAGACAACACAAACAGAGAAAACAAGAGGAACACAGACGAAAGAAAACCAAAGTTGTGAATAGAGCTTAAAAAAACCTTCAGATAAGCGTTCAGATAAAAAATATGATAAGGGAATTAGGAAAGGGAAGGCTATATGAGTGTTCGTAGTAATATTGGCTGAAAGAGCAACAAGTTAAAATTATAGGATTTACATGAGTAGCATGTGCCAATCTTAATGGAACCCTAATTGAAAGCATTGCAATTACTGCACCAGTGCCTGGCTAACCTGTAGTACAGTATACCGTATTTTCCGGACAATAAATCACAGTTTTTTCATAGTTTGGGTGGGGGTGAAACTTATACTCAGGAGCGACTTACGTGTGAAATTTTTAACACATTTTGTCATTTCACATGTTATGTTCACACTAAACCGCAAGAGGGCGCTCTAGAACTGTGCTGACAATTTCTGCAACTGACATAAGCAACATAGAAGAGGAAGCGCCGTGTCTTCTACTTCCGGACTTAGCAGAGTTGTTTAAAAGTGACATAGAGGATGAAGATTTCATTGGATTTAGTGATTTGGAGTGACATGAATGGTTTGGTAAACTTGTTAGCATGTTACTTATGCTGGTTATTTGAATAGCTCTAAATATGTTATGTTAACATACCAGGCAAGTTCTCAGTTCGTTGTTTATGTGTCATGTAAAGTTAGCATACCATACAATTATCAGCCTGTTGTTGCCTCTATTCTATTTTTATTTTAAATTGCCGTTCAAGATGACATTCCTGTTCTTGGTGTTGGATTTTATGGAATAGATTTCCTCAAAAAATGCGACTTATGCATTTTATGGCTGGTGCAACTTGTACTCCGGAGCGACTTACAGTCCGGAAAACATGGTACTCGTCAGGGATGAAAATGGCAAATGTGAAAAATGACTCGTCTACAAGTGATGAAAACCCAATTGTGGCGGTGTAAAAACACTCTCCGTATAAGTTAAGTTAACAAGGAGATATGATGTGACGAAAGTAGCGGCAAAATGCTGCCGATGATAAGGCGGATGTTGTCGCATCAGTGCTGCCAGTTAGTTAGGTTTACAGAGGCAAGCCGATTTTCGTAAGATAACGTCGCGGCGGGCGAGGGAATGCTTGCGAGTGCTTGCGAGTGCTCGCGAGTGCCGAGGCTAACGTTGGCCGCTTCCCTACACCCCCCCCCCCCCCCGATATATAAACAACATTTTCTCGACGGATTTACACGATTCACGAAAATGATACTTTCGACAGAAAAAAACACGGAAATCCGCGGATCCGTGGAAAATTCTCATCCTTGTACTCATTCACCAAGACAATTGACTGTTGTAAAAAAGGTTATCAAATGTCATAGTACTGGTCCTCTCGCACTTCGGCACAGGACTGTTAGGTTCTGTAAAACTGCATGGAGGGGAAAAAAAACATACCGCCACAGTACTTGGTCAACAATTCAAGGAAAGCCAGAAATTAATAAAAGCTGCAGCTTTTTCTCTAAGATCTTAAAACATAATTGTATGATTAAAAATACAGTAAATGTGCCCATATCCCCAGTATTAAGTACAATAACCCTGATGATTTCCCAGTATGAGCACACTTGGATCTCCAGTGAAATTTAGTCATACAACTACACTGAAATAATCCGCCTACTGTATAGCTCCTGCCTGCAGTTAATAGCCTCTTCATTAAGGAACTCAACTTTGTACTCTCAGAAAGGTTTTGCCTTGAACTTTTTTTTAACAATATACAGTATTTGTTCAAAAACAGATTTGATTCAGCCAACAACAGCCATGTGTGCTTAAAGGCAGCGACGTGGCCTATCAGACGGCAACCACGGGATGGAGTGTGACGTTAGTGATAAGTCCTGTTTGCTACAGGCAAGGACTATAAACAGCCTTGGTATCAGAAATAACATTGACAATTAACAGAACCAGCGTTTATCTGAGGAACACCCACACCTACCCCAACCAAACCTCCACTAGCACCCACAAAACACTCAACTAAATATGCATAAATCAAACTTGCGACACTCAAATATGACTGCAGTACAATGAAACATTCAAGTATATTAAAAATATTATTTGGAGAGAGGCTGCAGCTAAATTTTGGGCACGTAAAATAAAAAATTCTCTTAAACACAAGATTAGTCTGAAGATATTTCAAGATAAAAAAATAATCATGTAGTAAATTACCGTGTCGAGAACAGCTCACAAGAAAACATGAATGAGTGTCTTCATTGTGAGATAAAACTCCACAGCAAATATGAACAAGAACTTAACTGTTAAAGAACTTGCACGTATCATGGCAACTTTGTGGAATAGTGTAGAGTGGCCTGGAAAAACTCAACCAGATGATCAATCTTGTCATATGATATGTTTAAAATAAGCTCAAACTGGGACACAAACACAAAGTTTGGAAACGGCGTGGCAGAGTGGTCATCTTCCAACCCAGTGGTTGGGGATTTGATCCCCATCCATTGTGACCATGTCAAAGTGTCTTTGAGCAAGACATTGAAGCTAAGAGTAGAAAATAAATAATATTAGCGAACCCTTCAGCTCACCATGAGCGTCGAGGTAGCCACAAGCCGCTCATTCCTTATTTGTCGAAGGCGGGCTTACAAGACCGATTTCTTTTGTGCAAAAAGACATTTGGTGTGGCTTGCCAAAATAAAACAAACAAAAAATGTAATTATTTGTTTTGTTGATTGGAAAAGGTCAGCGAGGCATATACAGGCCAACAGACCATAGTTTCCCCATGCCTGCCCCAGAATAGACAAATTAATCTTCAAGTAATTGATTATTAAATTACTTGACAAGTATTTTGACAAGCAAGCAAGCTGTGATGGTATCAAAACGAGGAATTCAGACAAAAGCATCGTTGTTCCACTCCCAAATGGTTAGTGAAGTGTTTAAAACAGGGGTCACCAACCTTTCTTAAACCGAGAGCTACTTCCTGGGTACTGATTAAGGCAAAGGGCTACCAGTTTGACACAGACTTCTGAAATAGCCAATTTGCTCAATTTGGCTTTCACTGTGTTATTATTGTCATTTCCAGTTCACATGTAAGTGTGATTTGAAGAATAGCAAAAATACAGTCAAACTTTTGTTTTTGACCACAATCCGTTCCAGAAGGCAGTTCGAGAAGCGAATCGGTCGAATCCCGAATCTATTTTTCCCATTACAAATAATGGGAAAAAAATTAATCAGTTTCAAGACAAAACCCCCCGCCTTTTAGAAGCATTTTTTCATTTGCACATATTTGTCCGATTGAGCAACTGCAGCGCACCGCCGAACGCGCAACCGTAACGTGTCGCCCACCGCGCATTATTGTGACAGAGCCATCGCTGAAATTTAGAAAATATTTTTCAAGTCCTGATGTACTTTCCGAAATTTAAGTCGACCTCAGTGCGCAGGGAGCTTAATTTGGTCCAATCACGCAACCGCAGGGCGCCGGGCGCTCACTGTCTCATTGCTTTAAGAGCGTCTTTGTGTTTTAGGATGGCTTTACTGCTCCCACTTGCTTTCTTTGGAGGCATGATTAGGGGTTAATACAATCCTCAAAGTAACGAAAATACAATAACAACGGAGTCAGTCGGCATCCGGGCCGCGCGGTCGGGTTTTCTCGGGTCCTCTCGGCTCATCTCGCGAGGTTCGACCTCCGAATTTTGTTTGATAACCGAAGCAAAAAATCTAGAATTTTGTATTAGAATTCCGATTTGTTCGAGAACCAGGACGTTCGAAAACCGAGGTTTGACTGTAAAATAAATAGATGCAGCTCACTAAGTGCCGCTATTTGAGCTAATTTTAGAACAGTCCTGCGGGCGACTCATGCGGTCCTCACGGGCGACCTGGTGCCCGCGGGCAACGTTTTGGTGACCCCTGGTTTAAAAGAAAGGTGATGGATCACAGTGGTAAACATGCCCCTGCCACAGTTTTTAGAATATGCCTTTGGTATCAAATTCAAAAGGACTCAATATACATCTTCCTTTTACAAACTGGTGATTCTCACGGGGGTCATGGGTCTGCTATTGTGAATTAAATATAGGTTCAAAAAGATTTGGAAATTAATTATTTTTGTTTACGTTTTAGACAACGTTCATCTCGGTAAGGGTGTGGATCACTGACAAGCACGTGGTCACAAAATTGAAATTTATTCTGCATGAATGCAATTTTCATTACCTGTTTGGTTGTTGTTGACTGGTTGAAGTCAATGCACTAAAACCCACATGTCAACTTGTTGGCTTGAAGTTTAGACTTTGGAAATGTGGTCATTGGCTCTACTTGATTGATTGCTCCATTGGTTTTAAATTTTAAGCTACATAAAAAGCTAAATTATTGGCATTAGTGGTTGTAAACTTGGTTCGGTTTATGGATGTAGTAGAACTAATCTTGAGTTACTCACTAATGATCGGGATCATTTTGGTCATTTGAGCCAGTAAATTTGAGAAGTCAAATCTTAAAAGGGACTGTCATGGGCAGTGTTCCCTCTAAGCTGCGCAGCTGCGCAATTGCGCACTGGTCGCGCAGTCTTTGCGCACAAGAAACTCCATGCTGCGCACAAAATAAAATTGTGTGTCAGCATGAACTGATTGATTAATATCTAATGTTAGATGTAATCTAATCTAATTACGTGGACGAATGATTTTCTTTCTGTGCCTTTTTGTGGTGTAAATCAGTAATTGACAGGTGTACAGCCAATGATATGATATGGTTCACTTACGCTACATATATATATGTCACATATGTGTCCTGCACATCCGTGCCGCGCAGGTTAGCTAGCTAACGACAGTGCGGCGGAGTCAAGCGATGCGAATGCTAAATTAGCTAATTATGGGGAAATGAATGAGCGACGACACATCCACTCGCCAAGACAAAATAAATAAGAGATGCGGCAGTGCTTTTAAGATTGGATGGCTGTCGGAGTGTGTGCAACTACAAGAGGAAACAGTGAAACTGGGTGAGATTTTCTCTTTTTCCAATGAGAAAGGTCTCCTCTGCAAAACATGCAGTGAAGCCAAAGTGGCGGGCGAGTTTACTGAGGGAAAAATATGGAACGAATGGAAGTTGGACTACCTCAAGCGTCACATTCAGCAGAAATGTTATTTGAAAACTGTTGGAATTGTACAAAGACTCAAGATGGGACAGGGGATCGGTACATTATTGCGAGACAGCGCAAAAGATCGACAGATAAGTAACGAGCTGTCACACGAAACAAAATCCGACCCCGAGCAAGTTAAAGTTCTCATTGACTATTTATTTATTTATTTATTTATTCATTCATTAGTTTATTTACTTAATCTAGTGTTGCACACAGTGGTCCACAGTGAGCACAGGGAGCTTGTGTGTTTGCACAGACACTTGAAAAATTACAGGGAACACTGATCATGGGGCAAACATTCACACTTATTTTATTGTTGGACTTAAAAATGATGCCTGCAAGTACCCCCAACCCAATGAAAAAACACTCTGGAAAGTTCTTTGTTGTTCTCTGGCGGTTTTTAGCATATTTAGGAACATCCACTTCTAGATTTAACATTTATGAGCCTGATGACAATTAGAGAATCCCGCCAGCCGTTTCCCATTGTTTTCTCCGTTGAAGGTTGTTCTAAAAATGAATAGTTTTTAGACATTATAAGTGACATAATTTGGGCACACCGTGGGATGAAGCAGAACGCCAATGAACACAAGTAAGCAGGGTTCTGCCACAAGATCTCACGAGTGGCCAAGCCTCAGCCACTAGACTTGTGATGATTCAAAATCTGACTTGCACTTCCACAATGTTGCAAATTATAGCTAATCAAAATGCACATAAACCAGTGAGGCACAGCCACTTGCCAAACGCTTCCAAGTCATTACAATACAGTAAGTACAGTTGATACCCGTTATTTGTGGGAAATAGGTGCTCTGCCTGCCCACAAATAGCAAAAATGTGTTTGTAATTAAAGTCCATTAGAATGCAATGGGGAGGTTGGAGCAGATCCACATGTAGCATTAGACGATTTAAAGGCATTCCCTCCAACTATTCATGGAAGGCAAATTAATCTGTCATCCTTTCTATCACTTACTATCCCAAACTCAAGAGCTTGCACATTAGTTTTCATGTGATCAGCTTGTTTGAGTGAAATTGAGTGAAAATCAATTTAAACTCTTGATTGAAAATTTTAATTGTGTATTGTTTAAAAGGAACCACGTGACAGCTTGATCAAAGACAAAGATTTTTGATGACGCCGCTAAAGGTTTGTTTTTCAAAGAATTTAGTGATCATCCAAAATCCAAGTAGCTTTTCTCCCAACCAGCAGCATTCACCTTACACACAGACAGTACCAAAAGTACCAAAACTCTTCTTTTTTTTTTTTTACTGTTGCCACACTCAGATTTCTGAGTCTCACTAACAGTCAAATCTTATCTTACAAAACCAAAGTTAAACAATGATTTTCAACATCATCCGCATCATGATATTGTTGAGACACAATTAGATTTAGAACGGAAACACTAAATCATTTTTACTCGATTATATGAATTATGAGATTGTCTGGAGCCAAAATTATGATCATGATTAAAATGTGATTAATTGAGCAGCCCCAACATGACTAAGACTTGAGACATCAGAATATCAATTCTGTTCAATTCACTGCATGTTTATATTTACTGTCCACTCTTGTTGTGATTCTGTCGCTGCGTGCAGTCTGTATGCTGTCCCATGTGCAGACATCCTTGTTAATTTGTTTTTTGCGTCATCCACAAACGTAAAATGTGCTGACACTTTGTCCCCATTAGCACACCACAGGCAAGCGGCTCAGTCACGTGTCCTAACGACTCATCTTTCATATTCATGTCTTGTCAATAGGTACTTTGCTTTCCCTCACATGGTTGCTCAATGTTTTTTTTCTTTTCTTCTATGAGGATGGGCTGAGAGGGATCAGTATTGTGGTAACGTGTAATTAGTATTCATGATATGAACTTAAAATTCAAAAGGCTGGGAGACAGAGGTAAATATTATGTATCATCATATTGTTGAATTGTGGGCCATATATTATCACAATATTGAATTGTAAGTTACCCGTATCATGCCACTCAGTATTTTAATCCAAAATTATTTGGAAGAGGCCTAATTCTGATCTGATAGGATACCATGCGTTTTTTTATTTTTTAATGCTCTGATGACCATCTTGAATTACAAAATAATTTCAATTAGCGTCATCACTTGTAGCATGCAATCAAAATGCATGCTGAAAGAACCCACATCAGAGTTCCCAGCCCCATCAATGGAGTTTACCTTGAAGTTGCTGGAATTGACCCAGGAGCTGGCAATGCCATCAACCATCTTATCAAGTGCAGTCTGATCCTGTTCCAGATCATGAGACTTCTCTTTATCCACGATGTAATCGATGATCTCTTGGCCCACCTGAAGACGACGGCCCACATCTTTCTGCAGGACCTGAGCTAGACAACTCTCCATGTTGTACTCCATCAACCTGGGCTAAAATAATCACCTTCCCTGTGTTTGTCAGTCTTCCCAGATTTTGATTGGATGATTACAAAATATCCTGAGAGCTCAAAGCCTCAGGAAGTTTCTGTAAACCCCAACACTTGAATATATATTGGTGACTGGGTAAACAATTATCCAAAAGGACCCTCCTCCTTTTTGTGGCTACTGTAAGCACACCAGCAAGCTAGTGGCTGGGCCCTCGAGACTGATGTAGTCGGGCTTTGGGAATGGCAGCAATGCACCATGTGTATCAAGGCAGCAGCTGGGGAAAGTTTACTAGTGCCTCTAACTTGGGGTTTTACTTGGAGCCAAACCACTGCTGCAGTGTTTGCAACGGTGGTTTTGGAGAGCAACAATCAAAGTGGCAAATGGTGAAGGATGAAGGCCAGATCACATCTCCACGTGTATTCCTGGGATCTTCCCTGGAAAGCCCTGAAAAGGCAGAAAACACATGAGATTAAACACTAATAGAAAAGGCTCGAGATGTTATTACCGTATTTTCCGGACTATAAGTCGCAGTTTTTTCATAGTTTGGCCGTGGGTGCGACTTATAATCAGGAGTGACTTATATGTGAAATTATTAACACATTATTACTTGATCATTAACACATTACTTACTTCGTATTATAGTTGATCACTTCACATGTTATTTTCACTTTGAACCACATGAAAGCGCTCTTGGCCTGTGGAATAATTGGAACCACAACTGACAATGAGTCTGACCTCAGCGCCGCATGTACTTCCGGAGTCAGCAGTGGTGTTTATAAGAAGATTTCGATGGATTTAGTGATTTGAAGTGGCACGGATGGTTCGATATAATTGTTATTTATGTTATAGTTATTTGGTGTATAGTTTATATACAGTTACTATATAGGTCTGGAAATATTGGAGCCGCAACTGACGATGAGTCTGACGTCAGCGCCGCATGTTCTTCCAGGTCAACAGTGGCGTTGTTTACAAGTGACACAAAAGACGAAGATTTTGATGGATTTAGTGATTTGGAGTGACACAGACGGTTTGATAAACGTGTTCTTTATGTTATAGTTATTTCAATAATTGTTCATATATTATGTCAGGCACGTTCTCAGTTACTCATTTGTGTTTATGTAACGTTAGCAATCGTATAGTTTAGCCTGTTGTTGCCGATTCATGTCCTGTTCTTGGTGATGGATTTTGTAAAATAAAGTTCCCCCAAAAATGCGACTTGTACTCCGGTGTGACTTATATATGTTTTTTACATCTTTATTATACATTTTATGGCTGGTGCGACTTGTACTCCGGAGCAACTTGTAGTCCGGAAAAGACGGTACAGTCATCCCTCGCTATATCACGGTTCACCTTTCACGGCCTCGCTGCTTCACAGATTTTTTTCACAGTGAATTGTGTTATGGCTTCAGATGAAAAAGACACTACACAGCGAAGTAAGGCCGCAGAGGTATGTACTGATGATTAAAATTATTATTTCACTGTAGTTATCAGGAAGAAAGTGTTTACTTCTCTTTGTTAAACAAATGCTTGGACCTGAAAACAAGTTTTGTCCTTTGGTTTCAATGTTATTACCTGTATATTAATGTTAAAAAAAACGTTTCTACTACACGGATTTCACCAATCACGGGTTCTTTTCAGAACGTAACCCCAGCAAAAAACGAGGGATTAGTGTATATTCTATACTGTATATCCTTTTCAAACATGTCCCTCTTCTAAGGAGAGCCTCACATGATCAGCTGCATGACCGACTACTGTCATGGAAATACCTGTGAGGGCTGGGCACTCAACTTCACATAAATATGACACAGGCGTGTTTATCCACTGTATTGACAGTACACATTCATACACACACACGCACAAACACACTCTGTATTTTGACTTCCAATTCTTGAAAACAATTTCCGACGATATGAAATAACGTGCTTCTTGGAGCTCTATTGAACTGATAAATGGGCCCGATCTTATGAGCAATACAGATGTTTTTCAAATATTTAAAAATTAGTGTGTCCTTTTCCAGTGTGGGTTTTATACATTTGTTTGAGACAATACCTTTACTGCGACAGCAAAACTGTTAAAGAGAAGATTACAAACAAGTTACCACATACAATTTACAATCACCACACTTGATGGGTTCTTGGTATCGACAGATAAACAGTGTTTCCTGCACGTTCAAGTGTGTCCACGAGTTTAGAACCGGTAAAAGTCGTCTCAATATTGCACCAAAGCGTTAATCTATAACAATTCCTATTAATTATTACACAGGGGGAACGTCAACCACACGCGGCGTACTACGGAATTACGTGACGACATCATGTGACATTCATACCTAAAGTGCCCTTGATATGGCAGTCTGACATTATTTGTGCTGCCACCCAGTTTGTGTGCTTTTGTGCAGTGTTAGCTGCGCTCCTGCTAGCTCGCAGACAGACGATCACTGCTAGCAAATCAAGTAGAAACACCTTGTCAGCCTCAACACTTTTGACACAAAAGAATCTACCTGCATCAAAATCTCAAGAAATAATTCTTTACATGCACCGCTTCCAGGAGGAAACAGCTGCCCTGTTTATAATAGTCAGACTGTGCATGAGGAATTAAAACTAAAGCTTGTATTGTGGCGAAGCGCTCCCTTTCAATGAGACGTCAGGGAACTGGCACAGCACGAAGCAAATATGACAATAAAGGAAGCGAGCAGTGAGGATAAACTATTAAAATGCCTACCATAATCAGTTTGAAGACTGTTGATGGTCTTGGCAAATCATCTCTTGGTGTTGTTTCGGTATATGGCCTAAGAATCGTGTTTTTCCCTCCCCACCCGGAATGCTGCCTGCAGCACAAGAATGGGATCGTCGCGCGCATGCGCAGAAGGTAGAAGGATGATGGCACTTGGAGAACTGTCGCATGGCCAATCGGAACTGCTGAAGATCCTATGGTGACATCTGCTGGACGACGGTAATACATACAAACTAAATTTCGAAACACCGTTGACTTGAAGTTACCTCCTCGAAAGAATCATGTGCGGCGAGTCTCATAGCTGGTATATGACCATATATATCACAATTTGACATTTTTGTATGATGTATAATTCAGTAGTATATACAAAAACACAAGTCTGCCATATAGGCAGTCGCACTGGCCCGGATGTCCCGTGACAACAGCACAAAACCACTGAGGCTGAGGGAATCATATCCAAATCCTGAGCTATCAAAACTACGGCACATAATAGGGACATATTTCTGCAGCCAAATATTGTCCAACATGATTTAAGAGGACATTAACATTTATTTGAAACAATGAAAAAAAATGCGGTTGTAATTACACTTTTTGAAAAATGCAACATGATACATATTTTCAGCTCAGTTTTTTGCAAACACAATTAATGACATTGATGATATGATCTTTTTGATGAAGGATGTGACATTTGTATGAATAAAACTTGCATCAGAACAGTATGCACTAACAGCTCTGAAACCAAGAGAAAGGAGTCCACCAGAAAACAAGATTCTGGTTACGCATCTCTATATAAATGTCTCAATAGTGCCACAGGTTTCGTCACTCAGAATCACTACCCTTCACACCGGCCTTCTCTGTCTCTTCCTCCCCCTCTTCTTCTTCCTCTGAGGAGAACTCGTCTTTGTCTACAGACGGCATCTTGACAACAATCTCATCCTCATCATCACAGACCATGGACTTCCTTCGCTCCAGGAAAGAAGGCGTGCACAGTGGTGTGGTGTCCTAAAGGAGAAGAGATGGACTTGTTAAGGCAGTAGAACTAAGTAAAACCTATCAGTTTTAACTTTGCTTTTGAGTACTGTGACATCGGAGCTACATGTTGGTGCATAATGTTTATCACATTCGTCACTATGAGACAAACATGCCAAGTTTAATGCACCGCATTACTTTAGGCACATTTATCTGACCCCAGACCACTGACACATCTGGGATCATTTTCAGTCTGCGCCACACCAACAGTAGGAAGATAATTACGCTTCTTACATCACTGCATGCAGACTCATTCATGGAATCAGGCTTCTTCTTCTGGGGTACATGGCTAGCCTATAAGAAAAACACAGGGTGAAAATGCTGTAGTTATTCAAACACACATGCATACATAGTTGAATGGCTGTAAGATTGTACAATTAGAAATTCTACCACCAAATTTGGGAAAACAAGTGCTTTTAAGTCATCAAAGTTATTTGCAGCCTTTTGGTCTAACTAAGCACGGTGATTTATGCAGAACACAGGCATCAAACTCAAGGCCCGGGGGCTAGATACAGCCCACCACTTCATTTTATGTGGCCCGCGAAGACAAATTGTGCATCAAATTTGTGTCATTCCTAGAATTGCAAATTGTCTTCACTTTTAATTTTTTTTTTTTTTAAATATTTGACCAGTTTTTACTCATCTGATTTGAAAAGGAGTTATTTCTCAATTTGTTTTGTAGCTTATACTGTATATAATATCAGGTGCTCGTACATTTATTTGGGTTGACAGTCAATGTCCCTCCGAAAGAAGCTATGATTACAATGCGGCCCATGAAAAAAATGAGTTTGACACCCCTGATGTAGAATATTATTTGAAGTGAATTTAATTTGCAGATCAGTATCAAATTCCACTTCAACTACTGTGCATGTCCTTTAATCTACGTACACTCATTTTTAGATTACTGGATATTAACAATGACATCACAGTGATGCATGATTGTATTCCATAAAAATTTCAACAAATCAGAGGTTGATCAATATCCCTGAAAACAGATTGACTTCATCCCTGAAACATTATAAATACATGACTTTGACCTTGAAATACATTGAGAATTACCAGATTTTTTAAAGACTATAGGCAACACAATTTTAATAGTTTGGCCGGTCTTGTGACTTATACTACAGTAGGACTTGTGTACATACTAAAAAAAGACCTTCGACTAGCACCCAAAATCTCCATTCCATAATCATGTTGACTTCATTTTCGTGGTTGGCAAATACATTTTGGTGCAGTACTGACAGTGATGATTAGGTGGTGGTAATGTACCAAATGTATTTGCCTCCTGTCTAAAAGCAAGTACAGCAGGGGTGTCCAAACTACGGCCTGCGGGCCGCAGTTTTTATTGGGCCGCAGCAAATTCTGAAAACATAATTGAATATGGCCCGCACAAGAAGCTTGAGCTCAACTCTGTTGCACTTCTCAGTTTCAACACTAGATGGAGCCCGCCAAACAAACGAAATCAAGCGAAGAAAAACTTTTACCGCTAGTCACCAGAAATGGCTGCACCTAAGAAACGCAAAATCACGAGTGAGTGTGGAAGATTTCAAACACGGTGGGAAAATGAGTATTTCTTCAAAGAAATCAACGGAAAGTGTGTCTGTTTGATTTGTAATGAAGATGTTGCTGTGATGAAAGAGTATAATGTCCGTCGGCACTATGAGACCAAACATCAGAGTTACACATCGTACACCGGTGCTGAACAAGCACAGAAAGTTAAGCAAATGGCAATTAGCCTGCAAGCTCAACAGCAGTTTTTTTTTTTCGTGCCAACAAAACACAGGAAAACTCCACAAGAGCAAGTTATGAAGTCGCTAAACTTATTGCCCAGCGCGGCAAACCGTTTTCAGACGGTGATTTCATAAAGCAGTGCCTCAAAGTCATGGAAGTAATGTGCCCAGAAAAAGTGCTGGATTTCAACAACGTGAGCTTATCCAGAAACACAGTGGTGTGGAGAATTGAGGACTTGTCAGTGAACGTGAAACTCCAGCTGAGAGACAAGGCTTGTGCTTTTGATTTTTACTCAATAGCATGCGATGAGAGCACAGATGACACAGACACCGCGCAACTGTTAATTTTTTTGCGGGGAGTAGATGATAATTTTTGCTGTACGGAGGAGCTGCTTGATATGATGAGCCTAAAAGGCACAACGACGGGAAAAGATATTTTTGAAGCTGTGTCAGAGGCAGTTGAAAAGATGGGGCTTAAATGGGACAAGCTCTGTGGAGTAACAACGGACGGAGCTCCGGCCATGACTGGCGAGCGCAAAGGAATGGCATCTTTGGTGTGCGCCAAGGTAAAAGAGAGCGGAGGTGAGGCTGTTAGGATGCACTGTATAATCCACCAAGAAGCACTGTGTGCCAAGACTGTCCAGCTGGGCGACGTGATGAACATTGTCGTAAAAACTGTCAACGTAATCTGAGCGAGAGGACTGTACCACAGAGAATTTCAGGCTTTCCTATCTGATGTGGATGCTGAATACGGGGATGTACTCTACCACTCTGATGTGCGCTGGCTCAGTCGCGGCTCTGTGCTGCAGCGGTTTTTTTCGCTGAGATCAGAAATCGACCAGTTTTTAAAAGAGAAGGGCCGACCTCTTCATGAGTTAAGTGACCCTCTGTGGCTGGCAAATCTGGCATTTTTAGTTGATCTTACGCATCATCTGAATACACTGAACAAGAACCTACAAGGCAAAGAACAGCTGGTGCCACAACTGCATGCGCACATGAAAGCCTTCTGCGTAAAGCTCCGCCTGTTTGAGACACAACTACGAGGCTTTAATGCTGCACACTTCCCTGCGCTGTCTGAAATCAAGTCTGCTTTTCCAAACGCCGACCTTTCTGCTAAAAAGGAGAAATATGTGTCTGTGATTTCCTCTCTCATGACGGAATTCAACCAGCGTTTCCAAGATTTTTCTGCCATTGAAAAACAAATCAAGCTGTTCTCGACCCCCTTCCTGGTGGATGCAGAAGAAGTGGAAGAGAGTCTGCAGTTAGAGCTGATTGAAATTCAATGTGATGATTCTCTGAAGAGTCAGCATCAGCTTCTCCCCCTCCCCGAATTCTATCAGAGTTTGGATAATGCCAAGTTTCCTCTGATGAGACGCCACGCAAAAAGAATGATGAGCCTGTTCGGCTCGACATACATATGTGAACAAACATTTTCTCTGTTCAATCAGAACAAAAGCAGACTGAGAACCAGAATAACTGATAGCCATCTTTGTGAAGTCCTTCGTGTCTCAACCACCAAACTTTCTCCTGACATGTCAGCCATCCTTCGATCCAAAGGACAGCATCACTGCTCCCACTGAGTGCAATGTTCTTCACAATACACAGTATTCATGTGTCAGTATGTCACCTCTAGTGTGTGGCCCGGCCCTTTGTTTATTTTTCTGTATTTGCCCCTCACTAAAAAAAGTTTGGACACCCCTGAAGTAGAGGAAATGGAAGCAGAAGTAGTAGTACCAGTCATAGACAGATGGCAACAAATCTGTGACATATCGCTCATTCAACATGCACCTTCCTTATGCCACAGCAAGGGTTTACAGATGCAAGAGCTAAACACCTTTAAACCAAGGCAGGATTGTAGTTAAGCTAAACAATTTTAAACTAAAAAAGAAAAACCTTTCTGTAGTTAGAAGCCAAAATTAAAAATGAAACTGGAACTTGTTCGCTGTCATCAGCATAGGGTGTGTTGGAAATTCACTCTAATGGCCTAACATCACTCTTTGTGCGCGTGAGTGGAGTCAAAGCGCACTTGTCTCATTCAGTAAAAAAACTAAAAATATTCAATATATATCAGGGCTGTTCGATTATGGGTAAAAATCATTATCACGATTATTCTGTTCAATATTGAAATCTCAATCATTTACATTTTACACGATCATGTTTTTGAAATTGGAAAACCATTTATTGAACATGTTTAAAAAAAAAACACTCCTCACATTCAACACTTAAGTGCGAGTGGGGGCAGGGCTGCCTGTTGCATGACACGAGTTTTCATCGAATAGAGGGTCCATCATCACGCCATGCGACTGTTTGTGACCAAGGTTGCCAAATCTTTTCACCCTGCCTATTTAAGACTTGTTTACAGTGTGTTTTGCGGGATTTTATTTTGACGTCTCAGAAGAGAAAACCTGGCATTCTTGAATGTAAGTAAACTGCCGTTCAAAACCATTTAATCGTCCCAAAATGAGCACGTTCACAAAAACGTCCATGGAGAAAATATGTGCTACGCACAATTCACATTCGTCCAAAATATGAACGAGTTCATAAACCTTCGTTCATTGAACGCGTTAAACTATAATACTGCCTGTAAAATATGGCCTGGATCTCCACTCTCCACACATGGGGGCAGGGGCATCACAGTTGGGTTGCGCATGCATGTCTCAGAACGGAAGCACCAAATAATCTTCACTCTTCCATGATGACATCACAGAGCTGGTGGATGTTGGAGACCTTGCGCTCCTCCACCTTGCATTTGAGGATGCCCCACGGATGTTTAGGTCTGGGGACATGCTTGGCCAGTCCATCACCTTCACCCTCAGCTTCTTTAGGAAGGCAGTGGTCGTCTTGGAGGTGTGTTTGGGGTCATTATCGTGTTAGAATACTGCTCCGCGGTCCAGTTTACGGAGGGAGGGGATCATTCTCTGCTTCAGTATTCCACAGTACATGTTGGCATTCATTGTTCCCTCAATGAACTATAGCTCCCCAGTGCTAGCAGCACTCATACAGCCCCAGACCATGACGCTCCCACCACCATGCTTGACTGTAGGCAAGACACACTTGTCTTTGTACTCTTCACCTGGTTGCCGCCACACGTGCTGGACAGCATCTGAACCAAATGTTTATCTTGGTCTCATCAGACACAGGACATGGTTCCAGTAACCCATATCCTTAGTCTGCTTGTCTTCAACAAAATCTTTTTTAGAAGAGGCTTTTTCCTGGGACGACAGCCATGCAGACCAATTGAATGCAGTGTGCGGCGTATGGTCTGAGTACTGACAGACTGACCCCCCACCCCTTCAACCTCTACAGCAATGCTCAGCACTCATACGCCTGTTTTCCAAAGCCAACCTCTGAATATGATGCTGAGCGCGCGCACTCAACTTCTTTGGTCAACTATGGCGAGGCCTGTTTTGAATGGAGATTGTTAGGGTTTTCCAGGTTATCTTTATCATAGGATTATGTTGGAATGCAACAGGTAATAAATACCTTACCTTGTCCTCCTTATCACAAGGTCGTAAAACATCCCCTGACATGTTTAGACTAGAGGACAAGGGCTTTAGCCAGTTTACCCAAACCCCCACTCTGTTTCTCTTAATAAATATCCCCTCGCAGGAACGAGGGTTCAGACTTCACTCCTTCAACGTGTGAACTCTCCACCTGCAGGTGTCTAAAAGAATTTGCTTGTCTCCCATGTGGTTCTTGCAAAATAAGTTGGAGTGAGCAAATCTCTAACATTTTGGTGCCGAAACCCGGGATCCCTCATACCCGCTATCTGGCTGACGAAGGAGGACGTGCTGCATTGTCGACAAGCCAGTGTCCATTAGGAGGACCTGGAGAAGAAAGTCCTGGGAAGAGAATTCTTCGCTGGGCCAGCATCTTAGGTCTGCCTTCGTCTGACAGAGGTGGATTGACGGGACCCGGCAGTGCAACGAACCAGGGGACAAGTAAGTTAAAGGCCTGAAGTTGTGTTGTGTTGTTAAACGCGTAACACGTAGAGGTGCACGAGAGCCAGCTTGGGTTTGAGTCCCAGTGGAAGAAACAGGCTAAGAAAAGCAGAGCTTCTTTTTCGTTCATCGAAGAAGTGTGTAGACTCTTCTTTGTCTGTTTTTCCGAGCTGAGGGATCTGGCTTGGGTTAGAGTCCCAGTGGAAGGAACGTGCTAAGAAACACAGAGCTTCTTTTTTGTTAATCAAAGAAGGGCGTAGATTTTTCTTTGTATGTTTTTCCAAGCCAAAGAATAGCTTGGGTTCAAGTCCCAGTGGAAGAAACGGGCTAAGAAAAACAGAGCTTCTTTTTCTTAATTGAAGAAGGGCGTAGATTTTTTCTTTTGTCCGTTTTTCCAAAGCTGTTTGGGAGGGTTTTACACCCATCCCTGGATAGGCCTGAAGGAGCGCTGGAGTTGGTGTGGTTGAGTGTGTGGCTGGTGGGATGGAGTGACTGAGGGGCAGTTCTGGCGTTGATCCACGGCAGTAGAACGGGCTAGTGATCTGTTGAGGGGTCAATTTGAACCTGCATTGAGGATCCTCAAAGAAAAAAATTTGAAAAAGAATTGTAAAGCCTTGAACTGCTAAGGTTGAGATGGGAAGTGGGAACGGTGGGTCTCTTGCTCTGCTCTTCTTTGGGATGGGAGGCTCATGGCGGGTGGATTTCTTGGTTGTGTGCGATACGTGTTGAAGTGGAAGAATATGTATGGAATACAAGGAAATTTGAAATGTGGAAGAAGTGGTGGAGGTGCTGGGGTGTGGTTGAGATCTTCGCGGGGAGGTGGGAACGAACTCAGGAGACAGGGGCTGGAGGGATGAAGACTGATGAGGTCACGGGTGTTTGTCGGACCAGGAGACAGTGGGGCCCCTGTGAGCGGGTGCAGGGCCGCAGCTCGGGCCGCGGCTCAGGCGAGGGGCAAGAGGAGTTTAATGATAATAATAATAATAATAATAATAATAATAATAATAATAATAATAATAATAATAATAATAATAATAATAATGTGGCAAATTACGGATGACTGGAGATCAGTTTGTGTTACACTGGAGTTGGGGTGTGCAGATCAAGTGATGGAGAGGTGCAGCTTGCTTCTAGAGGATAGATGGATGGGGTTGGAATGTGCTGTCCTCGTGTGCATGGGAGGGACCAGCTTGTGATCGACCGCAGGAGGTGGCCAGCCTGTGGCGAATCATTGTTGCTGGGGCCTGCCTTCCGCACGCGAGAGCTGTGCATGTGTGTGCGTGTGTGTTGGAGTTGGGGTCCCAGGTTGATGAGGATTGGCTAAACTTTTAGTGTGGGGAGATTTGCTAGACTGTTGTCTGTTCGGTTTGCGCCGCAGAGCGGAAACAATTTTGACGGATGGGGATGAGAGGAGGGGAGAGAGATCTGTTTGCGAGCAGAAACTGATCCGCACTGGTGCATGTTGAGTGTCGAGCTCACATGAGAAATTCGAAGAAGAGAGAAAAAAAAAAAAAAAAAAACGACAGAACATGCTTTCAGGAATTGGAAGACGCTAGATTGTGAATTTGGGATTTTGCAGTGCTGCATTTGATGGGAATAATTGATTGGTTGTGTTATAGGATTGTGCAGGGTTCTAGATGCGGGCTGGATCTGAGAGATTGAGTTCTTCAAGTTTGAAAACGAGGAAGAAAATTCAGATTGGTTTGCCAGTTGCTTGTTTTAGTTGGGTTTTTTTTGGACTGGTGGATTGTTCTGCCGGGAAACATGAGTTGAGGGTGATGTATGGGTGTTGTGTGGAGAGCTTGGATGAGTTGGGACCAATGTGGTGGTGTGAGTCACATTTTTGAGCAAGCATGACAATAACATGTGAGAGGTCAAGACATACAGATCAGGGCTTGATGTGGAACGCAGACCTCGATGAGTTGATTTTCAATAATGATACTGAAGATAACATACTGTCCGATTAAATTGGAACTATAGATAAAATGTAGCTCAAAAAATAGGATGAGTTGCAGGATTTACGATATAAAAACGAGACCGCTGTTATTAGGAGAATTTGAAGTTTGGTAAATAAATGTTACCAGCAAATTGATGGAAGCAGCTACATTTGGAGATAGTCTTACAAGTTTGACGTCCCAGCCTGTCATTCTCAGTTGTCAGGGTCCCTGAAACCCAATCCGAGACTTCGCCTGCAGCCGTGAACAACTACAAAATGGTGCCTGGCTCTGAAGCACCTTTGACCTTTGGCAAAGGACAAGAAAAGACTCCTGTGCTTGGAGGGGGACAAGTACACTCCGGAGGACAGACAACATCCTCGGGGACGAGAAAAGACAGTGAAAAGCGGAGGAACTCACAATGATGAAAATTGACTCATTTGAACAATGGACTCATTCAAGAGAGATGGATGGGGTCGCTCAGAAGCAACAACAAAAGAACACCAACTTGAGAGGGTGAAGTGCGGCAAAAAGATATGGACTTGGAGTGTCCGACAACCAAATCGCACTCCTTGGTACGGCGTTACCAAATTTGGTGAAGCTTGGTTCAAAGTGGAAGGGAGGTCCATTGTGCACTGAGTTTGACAGAACTGAGGAGATTTGATAAATAAATAAATAAAAATTTGAAAAATACGTAGGGCTACAGAGAAAAGCATTATAATCAGAGATTGAACGGATTTGGATAAAACAAATAGGCTAAAACGGTAGGAAACAAGAGCAATGTCTGGTATTTTGGCTCGTCAAGCTTGGGACGTAGAGGTCGAGTTTTATGGATTTTGGAGCGGGACATTTGGCAGTCAGGAGGAGGCTAGGTTGCTCGATGTACCTGCTCAGTACAGTGGTGGGGTTTTTTGTGCCACAGTGGAGGTTGGATGGTCAGAGAGTTGGGTGCGTTCGGTTTTTGACATTCACGCGGTCATGCATGGGAGTCACAAGGCGACAGTTGGCGGGTCGATGACTGCAGGGGGGGCCACCTACGACTGCGCCGACATGAAGGGGTGGAGGTGAGGGAGCAGAGTATGGGATTGTCTGCTGAAGCGTCTGCTGTGCAGTTGCCAGTGGGAGATTCTATCAGGGGAGGCTGCATGAGAGATGGATTGGAGTCTGTCTGTCTGTCTGTGTCTGTGTCTGTGTCTGTGTCTGTGTCTGTCTGTGTCTGTGTGTCTGTGTGTCTGTGTGTCTGTGTGTCTGTGTGTCTGTGTGTGTGTGTGTGTGTGTGTGTGTGTGTGTGTGTGTGTGTGTGTGTGTGTGTGTGTGTGTGTGTGTGTGTGTGTGTGTGTGTGTGTGTGTGTGTGTGTGTGTGTGTGTGTAGGTGTGAGCGTGTGGGGAGAAGGAAGGCATGGTTAAGACAATCTCTGTTGGACCAGGAGGCAGTGGGTGGGAACGCCCCTGTCATGGATAGTTTTTGGTTGAGGGGAATCATTGGGAGGTGTTCGGGCTCTTCCCGCGGACACTCCTGTTTGCCAGTTGAATGGGTACTGCAGTTGACTACGGGAGTTGCGGGCAGCGGATGAGGAGCAGTCCTTGGCGGATTGTATGATCAGGACGCTCAAACTGTGTCAAAGACAAACTTACTGCCGCCTGATCTTTCTTCCTCACAGGTCGACAACCCCATCAATCCAGGAGACTGGGTCTACATCGAGGTCGTCAAACGAAGGAACTGGGCCAGCCACGACGGGAGGGACCATTCCAAGTCTTGCTGACTACACATGTTGCATCCAAGGTTGCAGAACCCACAAATGCATTAACGACGACTGCTCTCCAGGAGGAAACTGGATGGGAGCTTTGGACATCACCGCTGTGTGCCAGGATGAGAGAGCCGTTTTCAAGGTGTAAGGGCTCTCCAACCAACATGGCTACACCATCGAACGGAACATACTTCATACAGAATGGCTGGTGGCTCTGTGGTCACAAGGTTTATCCGATGCTGCCCGCCAACTGGACACGAGTGTGTGCGCCAGACCTCACCTACAGACTAGATCATCAGCTGATGAAAACACGAGCACATATACAACTTCTTAGACGTGACAGATGTGATGATGATAATGAGACGTGGATTGCGTAGATGCTGTTCTGTTGAGCATGTGTTACGGAAACTTGTTGATTTGACCATCAAATATGCTTCGCACGTGATGGATACATTGATGTACTGTTTCTGTGTTTTTCTTTTTCTTTTTTATTGATAGCATTCTGGTCGCCTAGGCCAAAGGGACCGTGTAAGAATTTTCCTGCTAATAACATCTGGCCAGCAGGTTTTTCGCTTACACAATAAGTTTGATCTGGGGTATTAAGGTAATGCCTCATCTTCACTGGAAAGTGTTGCTATCATTGTTTGTTGTTTATTATTTTTCCTATTCTTCTTTCTTCATTATACATATATATGTGTTTTTTTTCTTACTTGTCTTTGTTATTTGGGGTAGCATAATCATATGATAAAACAGGAGGGAGATGTTAGGGTTTTCCAGGTTATCTTTATCATAGGATTATGTTGGAATGCAACAGGTAATAAATACCTTACCTTGTCCTCCTTATTACAAGGTCGTAAAACATCCCCTGACATGTTTAGACTAGAGGACAAGGGCTTTAGCCAGTTTACCCAAACCCCCACTCTGTTTCTCTTAATAAATATCCCCTCGCAGGAACAAGGGTTCAGACTTCACTCCTTCAACGTGTGAACTCTCCACCTGCAGGTGTCTAAAAGAACTTGCTTGTCTCCAATGTGGTTCTTGCAAAATAAGTTGGAGTGAGCAAATCTCTAACAGAGATTGTCCTCTTAAACCGCTGTATGGTCTTAGCCACCGTGCTACAGCTCAGTTTCAGTGTGTTGGCAATCTTCTTATAGCTTAGGCCATCTTTATGTAGAGCAATAATTCTTTTTTTTAGATCCTCAGAGTTCTTTACCATGAGGTGCCATGTTGAACTTCCTGTGACCAGTATGAGAGTGAAAATACCTAATTTAATACACCTAATTGCCAATCACACCTAACACCTCAGTACACTAACTAGTCGCATTCCACAGGGAGGAAAAACGCCTAATTGGTCCCAATTTTGGCTTAATTTTGAGATTTTCAGTTGGGGTGTACTCACTTTTGTTGCCAGCATTTTACACATTCATTGTTGTATTTTGAGTCACTTTGAAGTAACAATAAATTTAGTTTGCTATCCAAGCTCTACAGTGACTACTTAACATTGGATCAAACTGTCATTTCTTCAGTGTTGTCCCATGACAAGATATAATTAAAACATTGCAGAAATGAGAGGGGTGTACTCACTTTTGTGAGATACTGTATATCATGCTGTACTTTTCAACCATATCGCCTAGCCCTAGAACGGCACGTTTGAACAATGCTCTGAGTTTCCTAACAATAAGAGTGAAACAGCGCACGCTCTGACCATATTTCTTAACAGACAGGGATTTTGAGTGCAAGTCAGAGCTCTACTGTTCTGGGTCTCGATTTTTGTCAAATAAATTTCCCCCCAAAATGCGACAATGCAGGACATTGTGAGGGCAATAAAACACATCGGTACAAAAAGGAAAAGTAAGTATTGTTTTTGTTGGTGTATAATTCCCCTTCATAAATGAGCACTAGGAAATAGGGAAACACTTACAAATCCTGGGAAGTCATAATCAATGCCTTGTGCTGCAAGCCTCTTGCGGAGCTTTCTCTCTTTGTGTAAGAGCTTGTTGGTCATTTTGGAAGCTTGGTCACTTGTTCGCTCCATGTTGTAGCGGGCAACAGCTGGCTTAGAAGGCTTTTTGAAAGTCCTCTGGGAGCCGGCAAACAGCTTCTCGTGCAATTTCTCTGGTGGAATTACATGACCTACAAAAAGGGGATGCGCAGTAGGTTGAGAATATTTGCATGTGCATTTTATAAATCAGCTTACATTACAACACAATTAGAATGAATAAAAAGTAAACATTTACGGAACCGACTTTATCCACACTTCAAATGAATGACTTAAATGAATGAATGCTGATTTAGATAAGATGATTCTTTTGAGACAATAGCTCACAAATCCAATGCATACAAATCAAACAAAACTGGGCACCATGGAAAGTCATTGGCACTTTATTCAACATGTCTGATATCAATTTCAAGGCACATGCACGAGCATTACGTGCTCTTTGTGGACTTTCCACGCATCCGATCGGCTAAATCAGGCTGGCTGATATATTGCAATTATTATGGTTGTTTTTTTACATTCTTATGCAACATGGAAACTGTGTCACTGTGCTTCTTTCTGCTAATCAATACTAGTGTCGCTTTCCTTTCTGGTACGGTACTGGTACATAGAGGGCCTAGTATGATCAAACCAGTTCTTGTTTAAATTTGAGACTTAATCTTAGTGATATCGGAGGCACACCCTACACAATACTCACATTTAATGAGTCTCTCTCCCATCAGGTAGTTGTTCATAGTCTCAGCTACAATTTTGGCGACTTCATCACAATCAAACTCCACGAATGCGTAGCCTTTGCTTCCACCCGTCTGAAAACAGTAGCATATTAAAAGAATTATATAAGAGAAAAGAATCATAACAGCACTTGTGACCACACCACCAAACGTCATCATTCAAGTACTTATATTTTAACACTTACGATGGAGGAGAGTGAGTTTCGTCACATGTTCACTGAACTGGTCATTTTTCACATTCTTTCTTAGGCAAACACACTGTTGAGATATTTTAACCTGCGTGTTCAAGCAAGCCCCCTCCGTGAGTCGTCACCTTATCGTGGTGGAGGGGTTTGCGTGCCCCTATGATCCTAGGAGCCATGTTGTCGGGGGCTTCATGCCCCTGGTAGGGTCACCCATGCCAAACGGGTCCTAGGTGAGGGGTCAGACAAAGCACGGCTCACCCAAAGCCCCTTATGACGAAAAACACAAATGGACTTTGTTTTCCCTCGCCCGGACGCGGGTCACCGGGGCCTCCCTCTGGAGCCAGGCCTGGAGGCGGGGCTCGAAGGTGAGCGTCTGGTGGCCGGGCCTTCGCCCATGGGGCCCGGCCGGGCATAGCCCGAAATGGAAACGTGGGTCCCCCTTCCCATGGGCTCACCACCTGTGGGAGGGGCCGTAGGGGTCGGGTGCAATGTGAGCTGGGCAGCAGCCAAAGGCAGGGACCTTGGCGGTCTGATCCCCGGCTGCAGAAGCTGGCTCTTGGGACATGGAATGTCACCTCTCTGGCTGGAAAGGAGCCCGAGCTGGTGTGCGAGGCAGAAAAATTCCGACTAGATATAGTCGGACTAGCCTCCACACACAGTTTGGGTTCCGGTACAAGCCCTCTCGAGAGGGGCTGGACTCTCTTCCACTCTGGAGTTGCCCACGGTGAGAGGCGTCGAGCAGGTGTGGGTATACTTATTGCCCCCCGGCTGGGCGCCTGCACATTGGGGTTCACCCCGGTGAACGAGAGGGTAGCCTCCCTCCGCCTTCGGGTGGGGGGACGGGTCCTGACTGTTGTTTGTGTCTATGCACCAAACAGCAGCTCAGAGTACCCACCCTTCTTGGGGTCCCTGGAGGAAGTGCTGGAGAGCGCTCCTTCTGGGGACTCTATCGTTCTACTGGGTGACTTCAATGCTCACGTGGGCAATGACAGTGAGACCTGGAAGGGCGTGATTGGGAGGAACGGCCCCCCTGATCTGAACCCGAGCGGTGTTCTATTGTTGGACTTCTGTGCTCGACACGGATTTTCAATAATGAACACCATGTTCAAACATAAGGGTGTCCATGTATGCACTTGGCACCAGGACACCCTAGGCCGCAGTTCGATGATCGACTTTGTAGTCGTGTCATCGGATTTGCGGCCGCATGTTTTGGACACTCGGGTGAAGAGAGGGGCGGAGCTGTCAACTGATCACCACCTGGTGGTGGGTTGGCTCCGATGGTGGGGGAAGATGCCGGTCCGACCTGGCAGACCCAAACGCTCTGTGAGGGTCTGCTGGGAACGTCTGGCAGAATCTCCTGTCAGGAAGAGCTTCAACTCCCACCTCCGGCAGAGCTTTTCCCACGTCCCGGGGGAGGCGGGGGACATTGAGTCTGAGTGGACCATGTTCCGCGCCTCCATTGTTGAGGCGGCCGACCGGAGCTGTGGCCGTAAGGTCGTTGGTGCCTGTCGTGGCGGCAATCCCCGAACCCGCTGGTGGACACCGGCGGTAAGGGATGCCGTCAAGCTGAAGAAGGAGTCCTATCGGGCCGTTTTGGCCTGCGGGACTCCGGAGGCAGCTGACAGGTACCGGATGGCCAAGCATCCCGGATCAGGGATGAGATCCTGCCCCAAGTGGAGGAGTTCAAGTATCTTGGAGTCTTGTTCACAAGTGAGGGGAGGATGGAGCGTGAGATCGACAGGCGGATCGGTGCAGCGTCGGCAGTAATGCGGACCCTGTACCGGTCCGTTGTTGTGAAGAGAGCTGAGCCAAAAGGCAAAGCTCTCAATTTACCGGTCGATTTACGCTCCTACCCTCACCTATGGTCACGAGCTATGGGTCGTGACCGAAAGAACGAGATCTCGGATACAAGCGGCCGAAATGAGTTTTCTCCGCAGGATGTCCGGGCTCTCCCTTAGAGATAGGGTGAGAAGCTCGGTCATCCGGGAGAGACTCGGAGTAGACGTTGAGAGGAGCCAGATGAGGTGGCTCGGGCATCTTATCAGGATGCCTCCTGGACGCCTCCCTGGGGAGGTGTTCCGGGCATGTCCCACCGGTAGGAGACCCCGGGGACGACCCAGGACGCGCTGGAGAGACTATGTCTCTCAGCTGGCCTGGGAACGCCTTGGGATCCCCCGGGATGAGCTGGATGAAGTGGCTGGGGAGAGGGAAGTCTGGGAGTCCGTCCTAAAGCTGCTGCCCCCGCGACCCGACCCCGGATAAGCGGAAGAAGATGGATGGATGGATGGATGGATGGATGGATGGATGGATGGATGGATGGATGGATGGATGGATGGATGGATGGATGGATGGATGGATGGATGGATGGATGGATGGATGGATGGATGGATGGATGGATGGATGGATGGATGGATGGATGGATGGATGGATGGATGGATGGATGTTCAAGCAAGCGTGCTACATCTTTTTGCCTCCAGATAACGCCACACCCCAAAATGACGCCACATCGTTTATAAACTTTAAATGGCTAAATTAAACTTTACATTCTCTCAGGTCCAATATTCCATCTAAACCAGCGGTTCTTAACCTGGGTTCGATCGAACCCTAGGGGTTCGGTGAGTCGGCTTCAGGGGTTCGGCAGAGCTGGTATGAGTGAAAAAGGTCTACTCTGCAAAATACACAGCAAAGCCAAAGTGTACAGCCATTGGTGAAGTGAGGACAGATGTGACAAATAAGTAAACAAATTAAAGTTAAATTTGTACATATTCTAGTGACATTCATGCATCCATCCATTTTTTGTTCTGCTTGCCCACACGGGCGTCGCAGGCGTGCTGGAGCCTATCCTACCAGTCATCGGGCAGTAGGTGGGGGACACCCTGAACCGATTGCCAATTGCAGGGCACACAGAGACTAACAACCATCTGCACTCGCACTCACACCTATGGGCAATTTGGAGTGCTCAATTAGCCTACCAAGCATGTTTTTGGGATGTGAGAGAGAACCCACGCGGGCATGGGGAGAACATGCAAACTCCACACAGGGAGGGCCGGAGGCGGATTCAAGCCTGCACCCTCTGAACTTTGAGGCTGACGTGTTAACCAGTACCTTTGACATTTATTTAAAAATAAATAAATAAATAAACTGTGTAATTAGATATTTTACAGACAAAGAGTTACAGGAATTTACACTGTATCACATGCTTCAGCACGTCATTTTGGAAAATGTGAATGTTTTAACGTGAACAAAATGTTGTCAGTAAAGGTGTATAGAACTCATTTCTTCCACACCCAGGCCAAAGAATGACTTTTACCATGGCCAAAGCAGGACGCTAACACACATAAAACACACAAAATATCTTATATACACCAACAAGATTGTGTTTTTCATTTAAAGTGAGCCAAATCACTCATATTAAAAGTAATGAAAACTGCTACTGTGATTTGATTCTTTTAATAAGCCATGTAACATGCTATGATCAAAGGTTTTGATCAGTGGTCCCCAGTGTGCTCAAGGACCTTTTGTGTATGCCCAGACACTTGAAAATTTTGAAGGAACATTGCTCACGTCTATCATGATTCCGTTAAAATGAGACGTTTCCTTACCTTTTTACTCCTGGATAGTCGTAGCCGTAAAACTGTTCCAAACTGTTCGAAGTAGTCTCGGAGCTGTGGCTCAAAGAGCCCAAGTGGCAAATGGCCGACATATACCACGCCAGGTATCAAACGGTTGCCCTGTAAAACAGAACACACATTTTCAGGTTCAATCCGCGCATATATAGTACAATAACGTACAGATTTTTTTATATCCAAACTGGACATTTTAACGTACCCTGACACACACACCCGTCAAATTAGCAAATTAGAAATACCATAGCGTATGCCACGGACGGTAACTTTAATACGCAGTCCTCCCCGGTCCGTACTATGTATTTTAAATGTCGTTTTGGTTATGATTTATGATGAACATTAACCCACCTTGTTGAACTTCTTCATCTCCTTTACCTTCTTTTTGAACTCATTTTCTTGCTCAGGATTCAACGACAGTAACTGTTTTCCGGGCATAGAACTCGCTTTTCCTTTACTTTCAGTCATGTCGGTTAGTGATCACTGAGTGGCATTAATTGTGGAATAAGAAAAATAAACCTTCTACTTCTACTGATACCACGTTGATCTCAACATCCGGTTGACCATGTGGTGACGCAAGGTCAACGAGTAACAAGTTACACGTTTGTGGTGTGGCTGAAATAATTTGCAGCGCCCTCGATCGGTATGGCGTGAGACTACAGAAGAGTTGGGAGGGGCCATGTCCAAATTCTTGATTTACACCCCACCCCCCTCTGAAGTGCACGAAATGTTGAAAACCTACGTCATAGACTTGCCATCCATGTTGAAACCACGCCATCGAACACAGCAGCAACTGGTCTGTGTTTTGGGAGTTCTGCTGCTTAAAAGTGGTTGGGAAACACCAGGCTTGTGCTCCTCTAACTTTCTGGTGGGCTTGCTGGTGATGCCATGTCGGCTCTACAGCAACACCTCCTGCTGGTATTTCACTGACATTGTGTGTTTTCTGTGGTTTGGCGCTTCTGCTTATTGTTTATTTACTTTATCTGCCTGCCTGCCTGCCTGCCCGCCCGCCTACCTACCTACCTACCTACCTACCTACCTACCTACCTACCTACCTACCTACCTACCTACCTACCTACCTACCTACCTACCTACCTACCTACCTACCTACCTACCTACCTGCCCGCCCACCTACCTACCTACCTACCTACCTACCTACCTACCTACCTACCTACCTACCTACCTACCTACCTACCTACCTACCTACCTACCTACCTACCTACCTACCTACCTCTCTCTCTCTCTCTCTCTCTCTCACTCTCGCTCTCTCTCGCTCTCTCTCGCACTTTCTTCTCTCGCTCTCTCTCTGCCTGAACGCCCAGTCCGTCTGTCTATCGATCGATCGCTTTATATCTATCTCATAACATCTATCTATCCTAACTATTGGGTCGGCCTCATTAACTGCTGTTACGGCCTTGTTGCATACGTTTGAATTTGGATCATCCTGGAAAGCACAACTCCTGTTACGGAGACTGCTTGATCGGTTTTGAGTTATACACAAGCATTCTGGACATGGTGACACATTTATTAGAATGTGTCAAAAGGGGGAGGTGGAAAAAAAACAAAGGGGGGAATTGTGAGATTTTAAGTGTTTTCAGATTTGAGGGTTTTTAAGTCTTCAACATGCTAGACGGAGGACAAGAACCAGCTCGGCAGAAATGAAGTGAATGGGAGACAACATCATGAGATGGCGCCAAAGCCTGGTAACAAGTGCGAAGAGTTTCAAAATAGCTTATAATGAACTGTAGACCTTCGCAAGATAGGATCAAATAGGTGGGAGAGTATTAAATGTAAAAAATTAGAACAATAACATACAGACTCCAAACAAATTGGGAACAGGTGGATTATGAACGTTAAAGTTTGAATAACACATTATTCACGTGATTCATTTGCAGGATAAACAATGGAAGGGATTGATAAACTGAACAAATTTAAGATGATTGCGGAAGTATTATGTCGAAAACAAATAGATTCAACAATTTTTTTCCCCATAAAATGGTGCTGTCTGGGTTTGAAGTACATAGTCGCTTCAAAGGAGGAAAAGCATGATTTAAGATACGTGATTGATCAATGGGAAGGCTATCCCTTGTACCAGGGGGGTCAAACTCATTTGTTCACGGGCCGCAGTGTAGTCATAGCTTCTTTCGGAGGACCGGTATGACTGTCATACCCAAATAAATGTGTGAGCACCTCATATTATATACAGTAAAAGCTACAAAACAAACTGACAAGTAACTCGCTTTCAAATCAGACAAATACAAACTGGTCTAATATTTAAAAATAAAATATTATTAAAAGTGAAGACAATTTGCAATTCGAGTAATGACACATGAATATGAAGCACAATTTGTCTTCGCGGGCCGCATAAAATCATGTGGCGGGCTGCATCTGGCCCCCAGGCCTTGAGTTTGACACCTGTGCCTTATACAAAGGTAAAGTAGGATTAGAATTTGATAAAACAGATATGGACATCCACATATTCCATTAGAGTTTAAATTGCTTGCAATACAATTACAAATTAGTTAACACCTGTGTGATTGATTGATTGATTGATTGATTGATTGATTGATTGATTGATTGATTGATTCATTGATTCATTGAGTGATTCATTGAGTGATTCATTGAGTGATTCATCTAGTGACTGACTGAATGACTGAGTGACCGAATGGGCAATCGTTCGATGTCTGTCTGTCTATATGTATGTACTATATATGTATGTACCGTATTTGCCGGTGTACAGGTCGACTCGGTGTATAAGTCGACCCCCTAAAATTCGACGGAAATTTACGATTTTATGATATATCCTTTGTATAAGTCGAGCTCAATTGTTGCATTATATTAAACTTCAAAATTCAATATGCGAAATTTATTGACGAAATGTGTTCAAATTCCGGGAGGCCGTGCGCATGCGGCTGTTTATAAGCGCCGCGGAGGAGATCGCGGCCGGCGAGCTCGCGCACGCCGCCCGGCACCAACGAGAGGCCGGAAATAGCTCCAAGCCGAGCGGATCGGCACTTTATAAGCACCGCGGAGGAGATCGCGGCGCCTCATTGGACTTCCAGCGGCCGGCGAGCTCGCGCACCCGCCCGGCACATCCGGGAGGCCGTGCGCACGAGCCAAGTGGCCGAAAATAGCCCCCGCCGAGCGGATCGGCTGTTTATAAGCACCGCGGAGGTGGTCGCGGCGCCTCATTGGACTTCCAGCGGCCGGCGAGCTCGCGCACCCGCCCGGCACATCCGGGAGGCCGTGCGCACGAGCCAAGTGGCCGAAAATAGCCCCCGCCGAGCGGATCGGCTGTTTATAAGCACCGCGGAGGTGGTCGCGGCGCCTCATTGGACTTCCAGCGGCCGGCGAGCTCGCGCACCCGCCCGGCACATCCGGGAGGCCGTGCGCATGAGCCAAGTGGCCGAAAATAGCCCCCGCCGAGCGGATCAGCTGTTTATAAGCACCGCGGAGGTGGTCGCGGCGCCTCATTCGACTTCCAGCGGCCGGCGAGCTCGCGCACCCGCCCGGCACATCCGGGAGGCCGTGCGCACGAGCCAAGTGGCCGAAAATAGCCCCCGCCGAGCGGATCGGCTGTTTATAAGCACCGCGGAGGTGGTCGCGGCGCCTCATTCGACTTCCAGCGGGCCGCGCACTCGCGCACGCCGCCCGGTTCAAATTTTCTAAGTGCAACGCACAATGAGATGCATGAGAAACGGCCTTGGTTACCATCACATTTGAAGCGATGAATACGAAGTTAAATTTTATGACTCGGTGTATAAGTCGAGGTCGATTTTTTTCGGTCGATTTTGGATCGAAAAAGGTCGACCAATACACCGGCAAATACGGTATGTATTTCGTTATTTGTTTATGTATTTTTCTTTCACATTTTCTTTCTCATCTTCCACTTCTTTCGGCTGCTCCTGTTAGGGGCCGCGACTGCAGAGTAATCGTTTCCATATCTTTCTGTGCGGTCACACCAACCATCTGCATGTCCTGCAACATCTTCATCTCTGCCACACTCTCTATTATTTTGGCCAGTAGAGATTTCCAAGCCTCGCTTCTAACATTCTTTCCGATAACTTCATGCTTTGCTTAATCAACATAACAACACCCCTGTAGCTACTACAGCTCTGCGCATCGCCGTGGTCTGAAATAAAAAATAGAAGTCAACACCTTTCCGGGAATCTTCTCGCTTTTTAAGAATCTCCCCTGCCATCTCTCCTTGATAGTTCCATGCTGTCACTGGAATGTCGTCTAGGCCAATTGCCTTTCCACTCTCCATCTTTTACAAATGTCTGGGTATGAATTTTATCTATATTTATTTTTCTCACCCATTGGCGGCCCCACAGAGGGACTTGAAGCGGCTCCACAGAGGGACGTGGTGTGCCAACAGAGGGACCCTGGTGGCATCAACGATTTTGGTGACCTCAGTTAAACTGAGGTCAACAGAGGGAGTGAAGGAATGGGGTCGGCATATAAAAAGTCCTACCTAGCTACAAAAACAGATATGCTCAAACCTCATTGAATAAAGTACATAAGCAGAAAAGTATATTCACATATTAAATCAATAAAAGAAACACTTTAAGCTTATAATTATACCTACACACCAAATCAATAAAGAAGACATAACTAGACATTTTTGATAAATGGTAATGAGAAAGGTTTTTATAACTTTATGATCTGATATATATTTCTGAGCACTTTGAAATAACAAATGACTTTT
The DNA here is from genome assembly GCF_059516105.1 of Syngnathus floridae. Taxonomy (NCBI): domain Eukaryota; kingdom Metazoa; phylum Chordata; class Actinopteri; order Syngnathiformes; family Syngnathidae; genus Syngnathus; species Syngnathus floridae. Next base: position 11,720,471 of record NC_142420.1, on the reverse strand, counting down.
GATATATTGCCTAAATAGCTTAATGACCCTTAAGGAACTGTGTAATGCATGCCTGATGTTTTTTCTCTAAATCATGGACACGGCCAGAGTCGTCTTGACCAGTGTTTCCCAACCTTTTTTCAATCACGGCACACCTTTTCATTGGAAAAAATCTCGCGGCACACCGCCAACAAAAATCTGTTAAGCTCCTATATTAAAATCAGTTATATGACAACGAAACACGTACAGTCCTATTCCTATATATGTATGGAGAGTCGAATAATTTAATAGAAATAAATACTAAATATTCTTTAAATTGTATTCCTTTTTTTAAATAAAAGTGAATAAATAAAAGTTTTTTAAAAATGTTTTAGACGGTGTAAGAAATAAACTATTTAAAGTGATTGTGATTAAAATAAAAGAATCAACGTGATTTTGTTTACTGTTTTAGACTAGGTCTATAAATATTGCAACAATAAGAACAAAGTCACTTTTAAAGACGCTCTGCTGTTCTGACAGCAGCTGAGTGGCTATCACAGTCGAGGAATCTCGACTTGACTGCTTATTTTACGTATGTGAAAAATAACCAATCCAGGTTCTCCGGTTCGACTGCATGCTCTGATTTCCATTGGACCCCAAACGCACCACAACCGTCATAGTGTCTGTCACTGCTGGCAAAAGCACACAGCAACACACACATAAACCGAATATGTGCCGATGCAATACAATCAGATCGACACAATATGAAATCTCAAGATTCTCCGATTCTCCACACATGCACGATTAGCAAGTGGCTGACTAGGCCTTGCGCGAACTGACCAGTGGTTTGGCGATCCTGTTTACAATGCGCTCCGTAATTAATATTGGACAATCCCACGGCACAGCTGAACGTCTCTCACGGCACACCAGTGTACCGCGGCACAGTGGTTGGGGAACACTGGTTTAATGTACGCTAGTTTGTGTTCAGCTCCACCAAAGAACGTCGGGAGAAGGAGAAGCACAACGTTCATCATCTGTTATATGGTTTGAGACTTTTCTTAGGAAATCCCCGAGATTATTTGTTGTTTTATTCTTAGTGTAGTTATAGTTGCATGAGCTATTTATTTTTACAATCAAATATTTTGTAACTATATTCTAGGTATTTATTGTCTGTGGTTGTCAAAAAAACAACCACTAAAACAGTCAGAATTTGGACTGAGGAAACCACCTTAACTCTACAGGACTGTTTTGAGGTCACAGACTGGGGTTTTTTTGCACAGCGGACAGATCTGGAGAATCACACATCTGCAGTACTGGATTATATCAACTTTTGTACTGAGAATGTGACAGAGACTAAAACCATCAAAGTGTTCCCTAACCAGAAACCGTGGCTCAATAGTGAAGTGAGGACCTTGCTCAAAGCGCAGGACAGGGGACCTGCTAAGCTACAAGGAAGCACGGACAAACCTGCGGAGGGGCATTAAGAAGGCCAAGCACAGCTACCAAGAGCATATCGAGACACCCTTCACAAACAATAACTCCAGAGGTATGTGGCAGGTGATTAAGGCCCTGACTGGCTATCATAACAACACCACAGCCACAGTACCATCAGATAGCACCCTCCCAGACGCACTGAACCAGTTCTTCGCCCGCTTCGACCATCACAGCAGGGAAAACCCCATCCTTGCTCCACCAGAGGATGACAGCCAGCTTCAGCTGCAGCCACAAGTCAGAGACACCCTGAGGAAAGTCGACGCGAGGAAGCCACCTGGCCCAGATGGTGTCCCGGGATGGGTACTTAGAGTCTGCGCAGACCAGCTCACAGAGGTATTCACAACCATCTTTAACCTCTCACTCCAGCAGGCCGTGGTTCCCACCTGTCTTGAATCTGCCATCATTGTCCCTATAACCAAGAAGAACACAGTGAACTACCTGAATAACTATCGCCCAGTTGCCCTTACACCTATTATCACTAAATGCTTTGAGAGACTCATCCTCCCCTCCATCAAGTCCGCCATCCCAGCCAACATCGACCAGTACCAGTTTGCCTACCGAGCAAACAGGTCAACGAAGGATGCAGTAATGATGGCGCGCCACACAGCCCTCACTCACCTGGATCAGAGAAACATCCATCCATCCATCCATCCATTTTCTGAACCGCTTAGTCCCCACGGGGGTCGCGGGCGCGCTGGAGCCTATCCCAGCCATCGACGGGCAGTAGGCGGGGGACACCCTGAACCGGTTGCCAGCCAATCGCAGGGCACACAGAGACAAACAACCATCCGCACTCGCACTCACACCTAGGGACAATTTGGAGTGCTCAATCGGCCTACCAAGCATGTTTTTGGGATGTGGGAGGAAACCGGAGTGCCCGGAGAAAACCCACGCGGGCCCGGGGAGAACATGCAAACTCCACACAGGGAGGGCCGGAGGTGGAATCGAACCCGCACCCTCCTAACTGTGAGGCGGACGTGCTACCCAGTGCGCCACCGAGCCGCCCTTCAGAGAAACATCTATGTGAGAATGCTATTTGTAGACATCAGCTCAGCATTTAACATGGTCATTCCCCAAAAGCTGGTCACAAAGCTGCACAACCTGGGCTTAGACCAGTGGTTCTTAACCTGGGTTCGGTGAGTCAGCTTCAGGGGTTCGGCAGAGCTGGTATGTCATCCCCCCCCCCCTCCGATGGCCAAACACACTTGAATGTCGTGTAAATTCGAGATAACGCATATCTGAACTGGTCTTGCAAAGGCAACAGCAGAAGTCACACTGATTTACTGGTATGTCGTCCCCCCCCCCCCCCCCCCCACCAAAGAGGGGTTCGGTACCTCCAAAAAGGTTAAGAACCACTGGCTTAGACAGTTCACTGTGTGCATTGATATGAGACTTCCTCAGTAACAGACCACAGCGCATCAGGATGGGAGACAACACTCATATTGAACACTGGAACACCACAGGGGTGTGTCCTCAGCCCGCTTCTCTTCTCTTTCTTCACGCATGACTATTTCCCCATCCATCCCACAAACACCATCGTTAAGTTCGCTGATGACACCACCACTGTAGGACTGATGAAGAACAACGATGAGTCAGCCTACAAGGAGGAGGTCAAACATCTGACTGGTCCTCTCAGAACAACGTGTAACTTAACATAACCAAGACAAAATAAATAATTGTGGATTTTAGGAAAGCCAAAAGGACTGTGCCCCCCACCCTCCCTATTAGAGGTGAGGAGGTTGAGTGTGTGGAGAGCTTCAAGTTCCTGGGAATTCACATCTCACCTGGTCCATCCACTTGAAACAGGTGAAGAAGGCACAACAGAGGCTTTACTTCCTCAGGAAGCTGAAACAACATCATATTCCCCACCCCCTGCTGGTTAACTTTTATAGAGCATCCATCGAGTCCTGACCTACTGCTGTCAGTGTGGTTCACCAGCTGCATTGCAAAGGACAGGAAGGACCTGCAGCGGATGGTGAGGACGGCAGACAGGATAATCGGGACTACATTGCCCTCCCTCGAAGACACCTACACTGGTCGACTCAATAAGAAAGACAAAAACATCAGTACTGATTCCACACATCCCGGTCATACCCTGTTCTTCCCACTCCCCTCTGGTAAAAGGTACCACTTTCTCAAATCGAGAACTTCAAGATTGAGCAACAGCTTTTTCCATCTAGACAGCGGGCCGAACGCGATTTAAGTGAACTTAATTGATCTGCATCGAGGGAGTATACAATTCTTTGTGTGTGATATCTTGTTATCATATTAAGTCAAAAACAATTTGTTGGGAGCTTATTTTTGGTCATCCTTTTTCACAATCTTACATTTTAATGAAATGTTTTCTCATGCCTATCGTTGGACACCTCTAGCTGATAAACCATTGACAATTCGCATACGGGGATTAAGGACCCCCCCCCCCAAATGTAAACAAGATGGAACTGCATGCCGTCTCCATTGCATCGGAAGACAGTAAATATAATTCTGATAAAACTTTCAAGACTGATCCAACTTCTGTAGTGTTTTCATTAAATTTTACTAAGATAGTTGAACCCTGGCATATTTCCTCTTGTATTTCGCAAACTGTATTCAGCCATACTGACGTTACCGAGCTTGCTTGCAATTAACCTAGATGGCTAACGTTTGTGCTTGTAACATTACTAGGTGGCGTATTTATTTATTTATGTATTTACAGTGGGAAAGATTGAAGATGGGGTGCTGCATGCATGTGTGCCATTCATATAAAGAGCCCACAAAAACAATTCAATTTTCAGAGACAAGTTGGTTCAAATTTATTAATTGTACATTGCAGTGGGCTAATTTTGATGTCCCAGAGAGTGCAATAGCACAATTTGCTGTTAAAACATCCAACTTAACCGTTAACAGCCTGATTCCAGATGTGCTAGCTAATGCAGGTTAGCTCAGAGAATGCTACGTGCAATTTGCAAACACACGGAAAATAGAGGAGGAAGGAAAAAATGACAAAGACCGCAAAAGGTTCGTACCAAATTAGATTACATTAGATTCAAATTTATTGTCAATGTACAGCACAAGTACAGTACAGCGAAAAGAAATTTGACATCCAAGCAGAAGTGCGAAAAGCAGTAAAGTGCAGAGTAAAAAGTAATACTGAGCAGTAGGTACAGTGCAATCAGGTAAATATGAGGAGAGTCATACTACGCGGGATAATATACATGAGGGACGAGTACGGATATGACTAGCTAAGTATTTACAGGTTGGTGCAGTAGAACAAAAGAGAGAGATGATCAATGTATAAGAATTTGATGTCTATTCATATGCAAATGAGTTAGGGGTCATAAAATTTTATGATCCATTGATGTTAGGATTTATGGCGTTTTTTTATTGGAGGTCATAAATTCTTTAGTCCTTTTATGTTAAGATTTATGGTAGTTTTTATTGGGGGTCATAAATTCTTTAGTCCTTTTATGTTAAGATTTATGGTATTTTTTATTTGAGGGGTTATAAAATCTTATGATCCATTGATGTTAAGATTTATGACGTTTTTATTTGGGGTGGGGCGGGGTTGGGGGCATCAAGATGGCGCCAGTTGTGACGGCGCCATCTTTGACTGTCGCCATTTCGGTTTGCTGGCGCCATTTTTAGATGTGGATATGTATGGGCATGTATTTTTTTTTATGAATCAAAACAGGTGCATCTGAGCTAGCTTTGCTACCAGCCCTCTGAGCTAGCTTTGCTACCAGCCCGTACGTGTGGGTTGAAGGGGCCCGTTTTGTTGAGAAGGCGAAGGGGAGGGGGTTTGTGTCAATGTGTCAATGTGGGGGGGTCATCATTATTGGTGTCAAACTTGTCTGGAAGAGAGTCGCATGTAATTTGTGAAACAATAGTTTAGCCAACGCTATCTGAAAGAGAGAGAGAGAGAGAGAGAGAGAGAGACTCATATAATTTGGCAAACATTAGTTTAGAGGATCAAGGGGGTTTTGTTGAGAAAATATGTCGTCAGCATGGCACCAAAGTTATCTGAAATGTAATTTGATAAACAATAGTGGAGTCGGTATTATTGGTGCCAAAGATATGAGGTAGAGCCTTTGATGCGTCATCAACATACGGCCAAAGTTATCCGATTTCCCGCGACACGTGATCCCATAGGCGTGGTCTTATGCCCACCGAATTTAAAGTTTTGTGTGGACGAGCATCATTTTGGAGAAGACAAGACAAGACAAGCCATCGCTCTGAGCAACGGAGTCGAAGCACGTCAAAAAGCTGTTTCGAGAATGGTTAAAGGTAAGTCATTTTACTACATTTCTCACAATAATAATGATAATAATAATAATAACAAATAATAGTAATAATAACAAATAATAATAATAATAGGTTATGTTATAAAACAAGATGTAATGTTTATATAATATTTGCAGACATCATCGTTTTTGCCGATGTCCACGCATCTTTTGACGACGATTTTAGCGACGTTTACCTAACACAATCAGACTACGGTGAGTCAATCACGCATCTAAGATAGTTAATATAGAGGGTATTCGTTGCTGATTTTATTTTATGTATGTAACAGATCTCGTGGCCGCGGCCGCTAGGAAAAACAATCAGCCGACACAAGCTGCCTTCGACCGCCATATTGGAGCAGTCGAAACGACAGAGCCAGCGAGACCAGCAACATCAGAGTCACGTGCTACTGTTGAAACCAATCCACTCTCAACCCACACCACTCAGCCGGAAGCAGCGACGGACTCGGAGCTAGTTGAAGCTCTATCTACTTACGAGGGTTTAAACCAGGGGTCACCAACACGGTGCCCGTGGGCACCAGGTCGCCCGTGAGGACCGCATGAGTCGCCCGCAGGACTGTTCTAAAATTAGCTCAAATAGCGGCACTTGTCAGTGAGCTGCATCTATTTATTTTAAAGTCAAACCTCGGTTTTCGAACGTCCCGGTTCTCGAACAAATCGGAATTCGAACAAAAAATTCGAGATTTTTTTGCTTCGGTTGTCGAACAAAATTCGGAGGTCGAACCTCGCGAGAGGAGCCGGGAGGACCCGAGAAAACCCGACCGCACGGCCCGAATGCCGACTGACTCCGTTGTTATTGTATTTTCGTTACTTTGAGGATTGTATTAATCATGCCTCCAAAGAAAGCAAGTGGGAGCAGCCATCCTAAAACACAAAGACGCTCTTAAAGCAATGCGACAGTGAGCGCCCAGCGCGCTGCTGTTGCGCGATCGGACGAAATTAAGCTCCCTGCGCACTGAGGTCCACTTAAATTTTGGAAAGTACATCAGGACTTTAAAAATATTTTCTAAATTTTAGCGACGGATCTGTCACAATAATGCGACCAGCGCGGTGCAGTTGCGCGGTTGGCGACTTGCGACTGTTGCGCGTTCGGCGGTGCGCTGCAGTTGCGCGATCGGACAAAATTAAGCTCCCTGCGCACTTAGGTCCACTTAAATTTTGGAAAGTACATAAGGACTTTAAAGATATTTTCTAAATTTTAGCGACGGCTCTGTCACAATAATGCGACCAGCGCGGTGCAGTTGCGCGGTGGGCGACGCGCTACGGTTGCGCGTTCGGCGGTGCGCTGAAGTTGCGCGATCGGACAAATATGCGCAAATGAAATAATGCTTAAAAAAGGCGGGGGTGGGTTTGTCTTGAAACGGATAACATTTTTTCCATTATTTGTAATGGGAAAAGTAGATTCGGAATTCGACCGATTCGCTTCTCGAACCGCCTTCTGGAACGGATTGTGGTCAAAAACCAAGGTTTGACTGTCACACATGTGAACTGGAAATGACAATAATAACACAGTGAAAGCCAAATTGAGCAAATTGGCTATTTCAGAAGTGTGTGTCAAACTGGTAGCCCTTTGCCTTAATCAGTACCCAGGAAGTAGCTCTTGGTTTAAGAAAGGTTGGTGACCCCTGGTTTAAACCATCACCATCAAGAGTCGACAAACAAAGTTGGAGGTATTCCTATTTTTTCTCTCTTTGTGTGCTATCATCCGACTTGCTATTTTCGGTATTATATAGGATTAACTTGCAGGTGAACATCGTGACACGGAGGCACAGAGAGAGAGGAAGAGGAGGAGGAGGAGGGGGCAGCCCTTCTACAACACGCGCCACTCAACCAGCAGGGGGCCTGTAAAGTGCCGTGGTAACTGTATCTACAAAAGACGGTTACAAGAATGTTTTAAGATTGTTCGTGTCCTTACAGATTTAGCCGAATCAAAATAGGTTTGTGTTGTTTCTGTTGTGTTTTGTAAAAGAAAATATAATGGTATCATTCAAACCTTACGTCAACGGAGTCCGATTTCTTAGCAAACATTGATGAAATAGATTTGCTACCATTTAGCGAAACAAGCCAAAGAAGTGACACACCAGAGCTAGATTTATCAAACGTTAACAATACGTCTACGCGTCAAGTAACAGATTTGCTCAACAATGTGAGCACGGCTTTGTTAGAGGGGGAAAGACCAGACAGTCCTGCTATTCTTACACATTTACAAGCTGTCATAGATGAATTGAACAATCAAAGTCTGAATGAGGGGAGACAGAGTCCTACACAAATCCCGTCACAATTGCTAAACATGATAGCAGAATTAAACAACCATGCTAATGACAGCAACGGGCGTATCAGTCCTGATATTCCTGTCCAGTTGCTAAACATTATCCAAAATCTAAATACACAGCCTCTGGTTGACCCGTTGACCGCTAACTCTGCCGATTCATCACCGGTTGCTATTGACGACGTTCCGCCAATATTTCAGCCTAACAACTGCTCTGTTATAATTGATCACGAAATAGATGTTATTGATGACAACACACCAGCATTTCAACACACGCCCCAGCAATCTAACAACGGTTCTGTATTAGCTGATCAGCGCGGCGGTTCTGTTGTAATCAATAGGCCGCATTTCAATAATGTAGAGGTAAGGCGACAGCTAAATATGCCATCGCAACAGAACATTAATGATTTTGCAACCTTCTACCTCCAGATTGAAGATAAAATAGATGATGTCATGCAAGAGGTAGCTAGCAGGGCACAATCAGATCAAGCTAGCGGCTGGTAACGATAGAGCTCACATCTACCAGCAAACTAGTGATATAAACACTGTCAAAGATAATGTATCAGACATGCTTGAACGTTTAGCCCAATCAAATACAGAGCTTCTGGCTGATGAGGGCTTAGAGCTCATTGTAATAATAGTCACTCCATTGCGTGGTGGAATGCGTCGCAGGCTGTTGAACACTACCAACAGAGAGATTTTGAGGTTGAAAAAAACGACACCTACACATACCTCGTAATAAAGACAACAATTTGTGTTTCGCTCTCTCACTAACCTATCTGCTAAATGACAGACTCACAACAAAACAGGCCACAACACAGGCACGGCTCTTACATGAGAGTGTAGGATTGGATTGTCAAACACCTGTGAGTCTGGGCGATGTCCATAAATTTGAGAAAGTTCTCAAACGGAAAATAACTGTAATGTATCGAAAAGAGGACTGCCGCCCCATGACCTTTTTCGACACGCGTTATCCCAAAACAGATAACGACACTTTATTTGTCTTACACCTCGAGGGTCATTATTACGGCGTGAAAGCGATAGAGGCATTCGTTGGTCATGCATTCTTTTGCAGGCTTTGTTACAAAGGGCACGAGAATTGGCAACAGCATCAGTGTGAAGGACACTGTAGCGTTTGTCTCGATCCATGCTGTAAACAGCGACGGATTAAACCTGTCATCTGCCCCGACTGTAACAAAACTTGTCATAATGAGGAATGCTTTACCAAACATAGAGAGTTTCGATCAATGAATCGTGTGAGCAACTGCGCTTCATACAAAAAATGCTTGCAGTGTGGTCTTCACTATTATGTGAAAGCTGATGGTACCGGTGCTAAACATCGTTGCCCCGTTAAAAAGTGCACAGTGTGTGATGAGATCTTAAATCAAGATGACGCCTTGTTGAACCCCCACATGTGCTACATTCAGCCCATCAAGCCTCAACCACCGTGCAAAAATGTAGTCTACTACGATTTCGAAACCTATGTAGATACAGACGGTTTACACACACCTTTTCTCATCTGTTGCAAATCACATAGACTGACGAAGCAATGGTTTGGCACAGATTGTGTTGACGAATTTCTCAGATTTTTTCGAAGGCCACGGTTTAAACAAACTACGTTTGTTGCACATAATGCGAGAGGTTTTGATTCATACATACTGATAAGGAGAATGCTTGAATTAGGTCTCAAACTTGAGATTCTGATGCAAGGGAGTAAAGTTCTATCATTTGTCGATTTAGACACAAAATCTCGATTCATAGACTCTCTCTCATTCTTGACGATGCCTCTAAGTGCAATGCCTAAGGCCCTGGGGTTTGAAGACAAATCAAAGGGTTACTTCCCACACAAATTCAGCTCTTTAAAGCATCTAAACTACGTAGGGTCTCACCCTGACCCCGCGTGCTACGGTACAGAGCGAATGTCACCCTCCCAACGATCAAAGTTTGACGAGTGGTATGCCAAAGAAGCTAACAATGTGTTTGATTTTGCTAAACAGGCAATAGCCTACTGCGAGAATGATGTTGATCTGTTAATGCAAGGGTGTAAAAAATTCAGGAGCGAGTTTTTTGAGGCCACCGGAACAGATCCATTCAATGCGGTAACAATTGCGTCGGCGTGCATGAAAGTTTTTCGCACTAATTTTCTAACCCCACAAACACTAGCCATTACACCATCAGACAATTATATGTGTCAGCACAAAGCTTTCTCGCATGATTCTATTCAGTATATGCAATGGATCATGCACAGCCAAAATATCCAAATTACACTTGCATTGAACGGGGGCGAAGTTATATTAGGCAACTACACTGTAGACGGCTATTCTGAAATTGGGGGCGTAAAAATAGTGTTTGAGTATTTTGGTTGTTATCACCACGGCTGCGCAGAATGCTTCGACCTCTCTAAAATATGCCCGACAACCAAACGCCCTTTTCAGGAGAGGTTTGATAAAACACAAAAGAAAATTCAGGATCTACAGCTTAGACAGGATGTGTACCTTGTAATTATGTGGGAGCATGAATGGTTGCAAATGAAAAAGATGGACATAGAGGTGAAGGAATTCCTTAAAAAAAACAAATTTCCTACACCGCTCAAACCGAGGCAGGCTCTTTTTGGGGGCCAAACAAACGCATTCGTTTTAAGATACACAGCAGAGCCAAACGAGCGTGTGTTGTATGTTGATGTGACGTCATTATACCCTTTCATCAACAGTACAGGCACCTACCCTATCGGTCATCCAACGATTATCCACGGTGATTTTAAAGACCCTAGGTCGTATTTCGGTTTCATCAGTGCCACAGTCAACCCACCCCGTGGTTTGTATTTTCCCGTTCTACCCTTCAAAACAGCTAAAGGTAAACTCGTCTTCACACTGTGCCGTACATGTGCCGAGTGTAACAACCACCAAACTGCTTGTACACATAATGATGAGCAAAGATCGTTAACAGGTGTTTGGACAACCCCTGAATTTGTTAATGCACTTGATCTCGGGTACACAGTTGCAGAAATTACAGAAGTGTGGCATTACACAAGAACGAGTGACACAATTTTCCGTGATTACATGCGAACATTTCTAAAAGGTAAACAGGAATCTTCAGGTTATCCGGCTCACGTGGTCAACCAGGCTGATAGAGAAAGATATATGCAGGAGTACGGCATTCATCAGGGTATCCAACTAGACCCTTCCAAAATTGCTGTAAACCCCGGCAAAAGGCAAGTGTCAAAACTCTGTCTTAACAATCTGTGGGGAAAACTCGCGCAATGTGACAACATGGCAAACACAAAAATTGTGACAAAATCTGAGGATTTTTTTGAACTTCTGTTTTCAGGTCTGCACAATGTGAAATTCTTCCATTTTATCAGTGAGAAGCTTTCAATTGTGCAGTATTGTATCAACATAAACAATGAGATCCCCGCCTCAAAAACATCAAACGTGGCTGCAGCGTGTTTCACAACAGCCTATGCACGCCTAAAAATGTACAGCTATTTAGAAATTTTACAGAGGCGTGTCCTTTACACCGATACAGACAGCCTCGTGTACACGGTTAAACCGGGCGAAAGTGTTCTCCCTCTAGGGGATTATCTGGGTGATTTGAAAGATGAGCTTTCGAATGACAGCATTTTAGAATTTGTCTCAGCCGGCCCCAAAACATACGCTTACAAAACACGACGATCATCTCAGACTGTCATGAAGGTAAAGGGGATCACACAAAGTCACGAAAGCGGTCAGAGCATCAATCTCGATAGCATGCTCAGTTTGGTTCAAGGGTACATCGATACAGCAGGTGCAACCTCAGATGTGCTATACGCTCCTCAACATAATATCGTTCGCGATAAGAGAGGGTTCCATCTCAGAAACATGTCATTTTCCAAGCGGCTTCGTGTGGTGTACGATAAAAGAAGGCTGCTAGAGCGAGGCACCACTGAACCGTTTGGCTACTGATATTTCTATCTATCTATCCATACGTGTGTCTGTGTGTGTGTGGAAATGGCTTTAAACCAGATTGAATTTGACCCTAGATTAGAACTTCCTTTTTCATCTCTAGTAGCAGGGCCTTCAGGTTGTGGCAAGACTTTCTTTGTAAAAAATGTATTGGAAAATCCTGAACATGTTATGAGAAAAAAAACTGATAATATTGTCTGGGTTTATACTTCATATCAACCAATGTACGATGAGCTCAAAAACCTGAATAAAGACATTGTTTTTATCAAGGGGCTGCCTGAATCTTTTGATGATGAGAAGCTGTTCCCGCCACAGCAGCAGCATCTACTGATTTTGGATGACATCATCTTCCAAGCTTCGGATAACCCGGATGTGGTCCGAATATTCACCCAATATAGACATCATAAAAATTTAAGCGTTATAATGCTAACGCAGAATGTATTCCATCAGGGCAAATTCAGCCGTACTATTAGTTTAAACAGTAATTATTTGATTTTGTTCAAAAACCCCCACGATAACCTGCAGGTGAGTGTCCTGGCAAATCAAATTTCTCCCAGCAACCGGAAGTTTTTCCTGGAATGCTTTGAAGATGCTACAAGAGAGCCGCATGGGTATTTACTGGTAGATTTGACACCTTCATGCCCAGAACAATATAGACTACGTACAGGTGTACTACATAACCAGTGGCCTGTCGTTTATATACCCAAACAATAAAACGATGACGAAGCTTTTAAAAACAAACGCACCGTTACTCGAATCTCTGTTTACATCCAAACCGGCCAAACGTAAGCATTTGCTACTCAGAGGCCCCAGTAGTTTGGTGAAAGCATTATGTGAGATTGCTCTAAATCTTCTTAAAGGACATGTACCCTTAAAATCAAAACTTTACAAGAGACTTAAAAAGCAAAAGAAAAATATCCGCTTTTTGGCTGATAAGAAAAATACTTTGAAGAAGAAAAGAGCTGTGTTAGTTCAGAAAGGTGGTTTTATATTGCCGTTACTGGCCGCTTTCGCACCTGTTCTCGGAAGTGTCATTAGTGGCTTTATGAACAAATTATATGAGTTTGAATGAGTTTAAATGAGTTTGAAAACGGCTCAGAAAATGTTCCTGATTTCACCTTATTAGCTCGAGAGGCTGAATCGACCCACTCCGACCATCCGTGATACAGCAGAGCATTCTTTGGATGAAGAGATGAAACAGGTTTTGGATAATAAAAATTCAAATCAATATGAAAAGATCAAAATTTATCAAACCTTAATGCAGCGTTACATGGGGTTGGTCAAACAAAAAGACTCCGAGCAAATTCCTATTACGATTCGCAACGAAGCCAATGAGGGGGGTGAAAGAAAGACCGCAGATGAGACCACAATTGAGGTGACAGGTAGACGCTATGAGGATATTTTGGACGCCATTGGTCCACGTTTCCGCCGCAACGCCAACTATGTGCTGAAAAGACTGTCGGCAGAAGATGTAAGCTGGACGCCGTTAAGTGAATTTATTTTTAGAGGAAAAACTATCAAAGGCTCCCATATGAGCGATTTGTTGAGACATTTGTGTGCGAGCGGGAAAAAAATCAACGAGAAACCGGTAGGATGGAGTGAATTTCTTCGGACGCTAGCCCGGTTAAACTTACCGGAAACAATCATCTCCAACCCCTTGGCTCGCGCAGATTTTAAACGTTTAAAATACGCTACAGGTGAAGATGAGGATGTTTCTTATGTAGAAGATGTAAGCGTGATGAAGAAAAAAAAAAGAAAGAGGACATCGCCGGTTATAAAATGGGTTAGTTATTAGATGATACTCTATTGTTGTTAGTGAAGAAAAAACGCATGACTCTGTAACTCTCTTTAACAATGTTTATTGAATAAAAGAGATTTTTATAAAACATTAACACGGTTTCAGACAATGACATTTTTTAAATTTATGCAATGAACATGATGTTTGCCCGCCGCACATCCGGTCTGGCCTTCGACATTTTTTGACAAACTCACTAACCATGGCGTCGTTATGGAGAGGATCGGAATTGTAATGAGTCAGCACTTCACGATAGGTGAGCCCCCACCCACGTTGACTTAGATAATACACACAGTGTTGACCACAGGTGTCTGTCAGCTCGTGTTGCAGTTGGCCGTTCTGGTATTCTACCCGATTCGAATGCTTCTTTAAAAATTTGTATATACTCGATGGGTAGTACGGGCTGTCCGGTGGCAGACCAAAAGGATCGAAGAATGTGGCCGAACCGTCCGATTCTAAAGTCAAAGCGAGCCAATGCTCTCCGGGTAAATGTCTTGGATGGGTGTTGACAATGTAATATTTTGGAGGCGGGTCTCTGACGTCAGCTAACTCATCCGATGCGAAAACACCTCCAAATAAGGTTCTCTGCATCCGAGTCATAATCATGTCCAATTCACGACCGTTCATAGCGTTAATAATAGTCCATCAATACTTCCCTCTTAGCATTAATCTCAATAAGCGAATCGTATGCAGCGTATACGATGAGTGTTGCTGTGTGTGGCAGCGGCGCACGGAAACGCAAATCTAGTCTTAAAACTCCATTGTTTATGGGTGTTAATGCGCCAGAATCATCTGCCTGATTTAAATTAAAAACAAAAAGTGAGTAGCCTTGACTAAAATCCTGTTGATCGATACAAAGAGGTAGATCTTTCAAAAAACGCCCTGTTGCTGTGTATAAATTATGAAATTCACGTGTACATATCCCAGCTTCGAAATTGGGCTGAAAAGCTTTGGCAGGTATCTGTCGACCTTCGTGGCTGAGAGCTAAATACTCTATGTTATCCATCCATTTTCTGAACCGCTTAGTCCCCACGGGGGTCGCGGGCGTGCTGGAGCCTATCCCAGCCGTCATCGGGCAGTAGGCGGGGGACACCCTGAACTGGTTGCCAGCCAATCGCAGGGCACACAGAGACAGACAACCAATCGCACTCACACTCACACCTAGGGACAATTTGGAGTCTTCAATCGGCCTACCAAGCATGTTTTTGGAATGTGGGAGGGAACCGGAGTGCCCGGAGAAAACCCACACGGGCCCGGGGAGAACATGCAAACTCCACACAGGGAGGGCCGGAGGTGGAATCGAACCCGCACCCTCCTAACTGTGAGGCGGACGTGCTACCCAGTGCGTCACCGACCCGCCTACTCTGTTATAATGCAAAAAAATTAAACGGGTTTAAATCTCTCCGTCCCATGAAACTGTTGTGGTTTACTAGGGCTATTACAATTTGTTTAGGGATATGTCCGAGGAAGAGATTATCCTGATGACAAATCCGTGAGTTTTGTGGGATCGAGAAAGTCTTCATGTTTATTCGAGTTAACGGATAGGGTGCATTACCTTTCTGTAAAGCGGCGGCGTGACCTATTGCTATGGCCGGTGAGACTGTTACTTTTTTCACAAATAAGGATGCTCCTAGTATTTTGAGACACGAATCGCTGTCTGGAGCGCTCATGAGACAGAAATCATCAGAAGCTCTAGTTAACTTTAGACGCAGATCCACATTATTCAATAGATGTCGTTCGGAAAAGAAAATATCTCCATGAAGCGGTCCCGTAAGGTGGAATTCACGTGAGCCTACAATCTGCTGTGCGCGCCGCACAAAACCATCGTTGGCCCCCACCCCTTCGAGAGCGATGGAGTCCATGCGCCCCTTAGTGTTTTTTGCGAACATTCCTGCTGTGAATTGTGACTCTAAAGAATCGTTTGAAAAGTTTAACAGTAGCTCGATGATGGATCTGTAGGCGTGTGTGGCACTAGATTGTGAGATTAGCCGCCCGCCCAACGAAATATCTAATTGACTAAAAGTTGTGTTTATAGGGAAATTCACGATGCCAACTTGTTCTTGCGGTGGAATATTTGTCCCATCCCTACGCGTCACCTTTAAACGGAGATGTAGTAAAGTGTCGGATAAATCTAAATATTTTGAGCCGTCCCCGGGTATAAAAAATTCTACGGGACCCTGGTCCACGATTGCGGACAAAGGTTGAAATTCGACATATGAACTATCTTCTATGGAGAATTGCGTCAAAGGGGCCGAAAACAAATCGAGACTTGATAAGGTTGCCTCTTGACTTTTAAAATGTAGAAGGGCCATTTTTTTTAAGAGAAAATATCTGCCTTGCGTCTTCGCTTTTTCTTAACAACTGACCTGAGACCGGCCGAGCGCCTTTTCCTTTTAATGCTCCTTTTTCTCCGCCCACCAGGATGGAGCCCCCCACGTGACAATACAGCTAGCCTGGAACCTTGTTGCTCGGGGCCTTGTTTCTGGTGGATTCTTTGAATGACGCGCCCTGCTACATCCGTTGCTATGTTTTTAGTGGCGGCTTGAAGATGCGGCTTCGCCAAGTTAAACCCGTTTTTGAACATAGGCATCACGAAACGGAATAATTTTGCAAAAATAGACCCCAGGCCACGCCCATACTGAATTGGGGCACCAGAAAAACCTGCAAAACCCTGGAAATTCCCGCCAACTTGTGTTTCATAATAATCGATAAAACGATACAAGTCGAGATGTGTTGCTGATGTCGTCATTTTTTTTATTATTATTTCGATCTAAAATGCAGAATGAGAATGACCTTCCCGTATTCGAAATCTATCGGATTGTTCTGGTCTGTTCGCAGGTAAACCGAAATGGTTTCAATATGGCTTCTGCACACATCAAAATAGTAAACAGGATTAAAAGTTTTGTTTATAACGTCGCCATAGCTACCCTCAAGAGGCAGGGTCCTAAGCATTGGAGCGTAGGCGTCACCAACTGTCTGATGATGTATGACGTCAATGTAGATGAACATGAAATATGATCCGGCTCGTCTATCGGCAGGATGTTGTGCGTTTACGCCTTCCGGCTTGAGTGAGAGCCAATGTTCAGGGTTCATTCCAACAATGTACGCTAGGGGGCTCTTGAACATAATTCTCAATCCTTCTTCGCCCGAAAACATGAACCTCTGTTTATGTTGATCAAATTGGACGTCAATCTTTTTGTTACTCGCTTTAGTTAATAGAGTTTCAATGTCCAAAGCTAACGAGTCATGATTTTGATAGACCCCTCCTTTCGTTTTGAGCATGGTTCGAACTTCTGAGTCATCTTGAAACGTGTCCCCTCTAGGAACCGGATGCTTAGGCTGTTTCAGGTAGAAATTCCGTTTTTTCTCAGGAATGGTGGGTATTGAGTTGATGTATGAAATCTCACATAAACTGACCTCCCACGAACCTTTTAAATCGATATGTTGAGCCAGTTCGGTTTTAAATTCTGTGAGGCTGTTTGTGCTAAATAGATGTATACTAGCATTTGACGCTAATGTTACGTAGAATTCTCTCTGGCCTTCACCCATCTTGTAATTTTCGCAGAATGGCCGTTTTACCGATCGTCAGATGTTTTTAATACTCTTTGCGGGTACCCAACTGTCGAATTTGGCTGGCCATCCCACCCAGTGGACGAGGGATTTGCGTTTGCCTGACACGGTGCGTGATTTAAGAATTTTCTGTATGCGAAAATTTTTTATTTTTTTTTATTTTTACTTTTTGTAATTCCGCTTCGTAAAAGCTGCCTTCTATAGGCATACCATCCAAGTCCGATATTTTATAGACGGGAGGAACGCGATGGAGACGTTGTCTTATTCTGAAAATTTCATCTGTGTAACTTTGTAAATAACCTTTTTCAAAATTGCCTTTTATTTTGGAAATTCTCACAGTTTCACCCGGTGCGAACCGGAACTTGTCCCCCCGTCGGAAAGGATTTTTGGCGTACAGGTTGGTGAAAACAATATCCTTATTCTCTTCGTTTACGGCGTTCGGTGTCATTTTTATACTGCTGTGAAAACTGTCGTTATAACTGGCAATAAAATCCTGAATTACATCCACGTATCGTTGTGTGTTCTTAGCTGTGAAATAGCGCCACATTCGTGATTTTAGAGTTCGGTTAAATCTTTCAACGGTTTGCGCCTTGGAAAAATGTGTAATATTGTACTTTCTCATTAATTTCTGGAAATGTTTGTTAAAAAACTCCGCCCCTTTATCTGTTTGAAGGCGTAATGGTGAACCGCTAACTGATAGGATATCTTCAAATGCTTTGGTGACCTGCGTACCTGTTTTAGCTTTCAAAACGCGTACATATGCACATTTCGAGAAAATATCGATTACGGTTAGTAAATATTTATATCCATTGTTGTAGCATGCTAGTGATTGCATATCGCACAAATCTGCTTGGAATTGTCTCATAGGACCTCGAACAAAAACTTTATTTCTAGGAAAGGTTATTCTGGCTGGTTTGTGTAAAGTGTAAGCATCTTGATCGGATAAAAAAGCTTTCACTTTTTTCATGTTAGTGTTTTTACAGCTAACAGCCGCTGTTCTGTGTAGGCATGTCTCTCCACCAAAACTAGCTGGATTCTTAGCACAATAATAGAGTCTCTGAAGACATCTCTCGCCACCCATTGTTAGGTAAGTTCTGCTGGATATCAGAGTGTGACGCTGTTAATAAAACAAGCAGGTATGATATCTTGTGATTTTAAATTGAATAAACACAGAGAAACAATTGCTTTTCCGGTCACAATAGTTTATTACAGAAAAAAATCAAACTAGTTCTTAAAAACATTACTAATAAACATGGTAATATAAGTATAAAACATGGTAAAAATAAAAACATGGTAAAAAAAGCTGCTCCCCTGTTAAATCTAGAAGTACTGTTAGGAAAGTCATCAATCGGCCCCACATTTTTTTCACAATACCTCCCATTGTGTCTTTCCAAACGTTCTAAATAATAGAGCGACTTCGTTGCTACTCAACACGGAGCCGCGTAAAGATCTTGCACTCGTGAGCTAGGTCATGTAGAATGGCAGAAACAGAATTGCGAATGTTTATAAGAGATGCTGAGGTTTTAAAATAGAAAAGCATTGTCGACAACGTGTGGAGGAACTCAGCATTGCACAACTCAGCCGTCACTGCTTCATAATTCACGTAGAAATAAAGGTTTCGATCCTCAACTTACAAGCACGTATGGTGCATCTGGCTGAGATCATCAAGAGCACATCCGTCACACTTAAATTTAGCATGCTTCATTAAGGCATCATACAAAAGATGAACCACCATCAACTTCAGGCGTGTATAATCTTCAATCACCAACCATTTAAGAGACTCCACCGTCATATTATACTCTGCGTCCTGCTGTGTGTTGATTCTCACAGGTGTCGACGTCACCGTAGGAACGATGCCATACTCAAGGTCCAGCGGAGGGTCATTGTCAATGACTGTATCGTCAGCCTCCTCAAAATCACCGGGCACCTGTGCCTCTGCCTCTCTGAGCATGATTCTAATGTCAGCAGCAGACAAGCAGGGCATGCCATTTTCAGGATAGCGTGCGCAGGCATCGTCAAACAATTCGATGGCTCGTGACGAGGACCATGGTTCATGCTGTTGCGGCCTCTGCTGCTGCTCCTGCTGCTGTTGCTGCCCCGTCGTGCTTGCTAGGTTGTACCCCAAGGTTTCAGGGGTTTCAAACACGTCAAAAGCAAAGCTCCATAGAGAGAATCGGGTTGCAGATCGTCGAGGCAGATCGGTGACATGCGTTCGCTCGGGTCGGGAGTAGGCAGTGGAAGAATCTCAAACCTTTCCGCCCTTGTCTCAGGCCCCGCTGGCGTTGGTTCCAGTTGCCAGTTCAGCCGCCGTGCTTGGCCGTGGTGTCGCTATGAAGGCCGTATCCGCATCACTATCATCTGTCTCTGCATCAAAGTTGTCAGGGCTGGACCAGAATGTGATGCCTGGCTCATTGCCCATAGGTACAAAACGTGGTAAAAGTCTTCTGGCAAGCATTTTTTGAGCCATCTTCTTTCTCTCTTGTGCGTGTGCGAGTCCGCTCTTATACATTTTAGATAGTTATGCTAATGACTACAACCCCACCTTTCTGTGACTGCAGGTGAGAAAAAGAGGGGGGCTAGGAGGGGGGTAGGGGGAACACAGTCTAGTGTGTTGAGAAGGGGGTAGTTTAAAGTTAATTTTTTAGTAAGGGTTAATCTAAAGCCAGTTTACGTTTCACTCCGACGACGTTTGTCCAGACACAGCTTGATAGAAAAAGTCCCGTAATACTCTCACCATATGCTTGCATCCTTTCATACCACGCTGTCAATGGTATATTCAGTATTGTCTGGAAAACGGCACACTCGCTGTTAAACACTTCAAGTTTTAGAAACATTCGATCGATTAGCTCTCCATCTTCTGCCCCATCAACAGTTTGAAGAGAAACTTTAAGCCGGAAAAAACATCTTCCGCTGGCTGTGATTTTTGAAATCCAAGTTGCATTCAGCTCCCCTTCTAACCCGTATTCATTGAGAAATTCAGTCAAAACCTCTGGCAGGAGTTGATTTAAAACACCCCAGTCATTTGAGTTCAACGTACCATACGCACCGGCCTGCTCATAGTTGCTGTTGTTTGATCCAGAGCTCTCTTGGTTTCTCATAAAGAAAGACAACTCACCAGTCCCGTAAAAAAAATTTAAATCCCCATAGACTCTCTGGTGTTAGATGCCAGCTCCGCTCAAGTTTTTCTGTAGGCCTTTGTTGCATACGCCCTAGAGACATTTGTTTCTTCCTAGGGGCATCTAGCAAACCATCAGGGCCTTTACGGCAAAGATGGATACTGACCGGCGTTTCTGCTATCATGATTTGAGCTTCAGGTTTGCAGTTTAACACCACAGCTTTAGCTTAGCTCTTTTCTGTGAACTAGCAGCACAATACTCTGGCGTAATATAGCAACAACAGGTCCAGCCCCTCTCTCAAACCACACCTCTGTATCACGTGTATCACGTGTTTTTTTAAATCAGGATATGTTTTAAACTTTGACAACTTTCATAAAAACAGAGGCCTTCGTCTATCTTCCTCCAAAAATAAACGATTCCAGCCGGCTCTACCTCACGTGTCGTGGGAAATCAGATAACTTTGGCCGTATGTTGATGACGCATCAAAGGCTCTACCTCATCAGATATCTTTGGCACCAATAATACCGACTCCACTATTGTTTATCAAATTACATTTCAGATAACTTTGGCGCCATGCTGACGACATATTTTCTCAACAAAACCCCCTTGATCCTCTAAACCAATGTTTGCCAAATTATATGCGTCTCTCTCTCTCTTTCAGATAGCTTTGGCTAAACTATTGTTTCACAAATTACATGCGACTCTCTTCCAGACAAGTTTGACACCAATAATGATGACCCCCCCACATTGACACATTGACACAAACCCCCTCCCCTTCGCCTTCTCAACAAAACGGGCCCCTTCAACCCACACGTACGGGCTGGTAGCAAAGCTAGCTCAGAGGGCTGGTAGCAAAGCTAGCTCAGATGCTTCACCTGTTTTGATTCATAAAAATACATGCCCAACATATCCACATCTAAAAATGGCGCCAGCAAACCAAAATGGCGACAGTCAAAGATGGCGCCGTCACAACTGGCGCCATCCTGATGCCCCCAACCCCGCCCCACCCTAAATAAAAACGTCATAAATCTTAACATCAATGGATCATAAGATTTTATAACCCCTCAAATAAAAAATACCATAAATCTTAACATAAAAGGACTAAAGAATTTATGATCCCCAATAAAAACTACCATAAATCTTAACATAAAAGGACTAAAGAATTTATGACCCCCAATAAAAAAACGCCATAAATCTTAACATCAATGGATCATAAAATTTTATGACCCCTAACTCATTTGCATATGAATAGACATCAAAGTCTTTATGACCCCCAATAAAAAAAGGCCATAAATCTTAACATCAATGGATCATAAAATTTTATGTCCCCTAACTCATTTGCATATGAATAGACATCAAAGTCTTATACATTGATCATCTCTAACAAATAATTGCAGGCGGTACTAGAATACTAATTATAAATATAGGGTTATAAATATACAACAGAGTGTCAGTATAACCAGATATGAACAGATATCTCCAAGCGGAGTAAGAGTGGTGAATAAATATATAGATTATATAGAATTATATGCAGATATGGACAGTATATGCAGGTAATACGAGTGTTGTTGTGGTGGGGTTGTTGTGCTGCAGGGTTCAGAATGATAAGAGTTCAGGGGGATGACAGGGGTGTTGTGCTGTGGAGTTCAGGGCGATGACGGCAGAGGGGAAAAAGCTTTTCCTCAGTCTACTCGTCTTGACCCGAAGAGTCCGGTATCGCTTCCTAGAAGAAAGGAGAGTAAACAGTCTATGGTTGGGATGATAGGAGTCTTTGATGATGCACTTTACTTTAAACATATGACACATGATTACTGTATTTATTTTTATTTTACTGGACTGGGCCTGAAATTTGCTCAGTTTTTTTTCTTACGGAGAAAACTATGAATATGGGTGTGAGAGATGGGTATTAATCCTGTAACATGGAAACAGCATCTTAATCCTGTAACATGGGCACAGCATGTATGAGTCAAGGTCAGATTTAGTCTGGAATAGACATGAAGCAACAGAATGTTGATTTTGTGATGTGTAACTACAGTGCAGGGGTGTCCAGCTCAATCTTTGATCTTGCAAGATTACGATAGACCCTTCAGGCTAGGTTAGATTAGATTAGGCCAAGAAGATATCTGTAGTGTCGTCCAAGGTTGAGCATCTGGGGAAACAGAAAAACAACCAATACATTTTGGAGCATTGCTACTACAATACATAAAGTTAGTCATCACATTATCTCTCTATCTGATACCCCCCCATCTCACTTTCTTTCCCTTTCAAATGTAGAAGACGCAGAGGCACAGGTAACAGAGAGAAAAATGACGAAGACAAGAGCACAGGGTACATACAGTATCAAAGAGGATACAAGCACTTATGTGACACACCTACCTTGTACAGACATGTGTGTGTGTTTGGACTGTCTGACCACTGTTAATAATAAATGGTAATGTTCACTTCACTGGTTTCTTTTATATCAAACAAGTTGTTTTAGGTTCATTACCTGACATGTTTCGGCGGTTTCTTCCGCCTTCATCAGAGTCAGAAGAAACCGCCGAAACATGTCAGGTAATGAACCTAGAACAACTTGTTTGATATAAAAGAAACCAGTGAAGTGATTAAAGAAACGAAAAACAAGATGAACTTAGTACAATTAAATGTTAATGTTGTTATTGTGTTACAAATATAAATGTTCTCTACCACTATGATCCTCTCTTTGGTCTTGTTTAATGGCATTCCACTACCCACAACATGCTAGTGAAACACCCAACAAGAATGTGAAACAACCAGAGATGGGACCAAGTCACACATGTGCAAGTCTCAAGTAAGTCTCAAGTCTTAACCTTCAAGTCTCAAGTAAGCCCCAAGTCATTTTTTTCTTGGGCAAGTGAAGTCAAGTCAAGTCAAGTCCTTAAATAGGTCAAGTCAAGTCCAAGTCAAGTCCTTAAATTCAAGTCAAGTCCAAGTCAAGTTAACTGTAGTTTTTATTTATTAACTTGCTCCATATTAAATCATATTTACTTAATTCAGTTTCATCATCATATACATTGCATTAAAGCTATATATACACACACCTATTTAGATAAATGAAAAGCACTTACTTGGCAGAATGGCTCTTCAAATGACGGGCAAAGTTTGAAGTTGTCGTCTGGCTGTCCGAAATGTTTTTGTTGTATATCTCGCACTGTGCTGTCCGTCTTTTGCCGTCACAAAAGTAATTGCGATAGCCGAAGGTGATGAGTCGCAGTACCGCTCCCGCTGACATGTTTGCGCATGTCTGATATAAAGGGGCGTGATTCTCCAATAAACACGTTCGGTAGGTAGAGAGGGCACGACTGATTGATTGACAGGCTAGTGATCCAATCATGACAACGCCATTCTCAGCCTGTGCTCCTACCGTGTTATCGATATTATTTTTTTAAATGCATTATTCATTTTATATTTAAACTGAAAACATAAACTAAATAACACCGAAGTCATTCAAGTCATCGTGTCTCAAGTCAAGTCAAGTCCAGAGTCTTTAACTTCCAAGTCCAAGTCGAGCCTCAAGTTTTTTCTTTTTGCGTCAATTCAAGTCACAAGTCATCAAAACAGCTACTCGAGTCGACTCGAGTCCAAGTCACAGTGACTCGAGTCCCCATCTCTGGAAACAACTATTATTAGCATTGGGTTAGGGTTGTTTGACTAACGTATATATATATATATATATATATATATATATATATATATATATATATATAACACGTATGTATGTGCATGACTTGCCTTGTGGAGCTGCCAAACTGATTTTCACAGTTGACACTGCGTTAACAGTGACAATAAAGGAATTCATTCATTCATTCATTCACATGAATTCATGAAATCACACATTTTTCTCCAACATAACCAACTCAATGACTTACTGCTGTCAAAAATAAACAAATAAACGACTTCCATATATGTTTCGGCTCTATTGATATTCTCACAAATGAATTTAATGTGACATTGTTAAATGCCATCGACTCTGTAGCGCCACTACGTCCGAAAACTCGCTGTAGAAAGCCTACTCCATGGTTCACGGATGAAACACGTACGCTTAAGCAATTATGTAGAAAGCATGAGCGCAAATGGCATTTAACCAAACTTGAGGTTTTCCATCAGGCATGGCGTGACAGCCTCCTGAAATACAAAGATGCGCTTATTTTAGCAAAAACAAATTATTTCTCGCAAATTATTAATCTCAATAAAAACAATCCTAAGTACTTATTCGATACAGTGGCAAAGATAACACTACGCCAGCCGATCTCTGATAGCTCCTTCCACTCAGCCGACGAGTTGAAATTTTTTGCTCGGAAGATTGAATCTATTAGGGAAGAGATCAAGATGACCGCTCCAATCACGTAGTCGAGACCGCTGATTACGGGCGCTGACGATCATGCAATAACCCTCTCAAATTTTAAAAGCGTGTCCCTTGAAAGGTTTACACAATTGGTTAGTGTGGCTAAACAAACAGCGTGTTTACTCGACACGCTTCCAGCCAAACTATTAAAAGAATTATGTCAGACTTTAGGACTGTCCATCTTAAATATAATTAATATCTGTCTCCTCTGGTATCGTGTCAACAGCCTTTAAAACCGCAATCATTAAACCGCTACTTAAGCGACCAAATCTTGACATAGGCTGTCTCAGTAATTATAAGCCGGTTTAAAATCTCCCATTCATAGCAAAACTTCTTGAAAAAGTAGTAGCGCAGAACCTTATTGAGTCGCCAATAATCGATTTGAATCTTTTCAGTCTGGTTTTAGAGCTAATCATTCCACCGAGACAGCAGTTGCTAAAAATCTCCTCATAGCTATGGATTCAAACACTTCATCGGTCTTATTATTACTCGATCTTAGTGCTGCCTTCGACACTGTAGACTTCAATATTTTATTAGAGCGCCTTACAAGCTGTGTTGGTATTTCAGGGTCAGCACTATGCTGGTTCTATTCCTATCAGTCAGACAGGACCCACCGAGTGGTCCATGGCAATGCGACCTCTGAGCTCTATAACATTAGGAATGTCCTACCAATGAATATTAGAACTTCTACCTCATTAGAAACATTTAAGACACGTTTAAAGACAGATTTTTATGATATGGCCTTTAATTAACCTGTGGTGGCCATTACGGCTGGACACACACACAAAAAAATACATGTATACACGCACGCACACACACTACGCACGCCACAGAGGATGCCGAGATGATGCTCTTTGCGCTTTGCGTGACATTATACAAGTTTTGTACTGTTGCGTGTTGTGAGCAATGTCCGATGTTGAGCCAGGAAAAACCAAGATGTGGAGTATAGAGTTGGTGCTTTATTGGAAAGATCTTGGGTTGTTTAATGGCGGCCAATACACATGGACCGGAGGCACATGAAACAACTTCCTTCTCCAGGTCAGCTTGTTTTATACTGTCCGGAAAGGTGAGAAAATGTCACATGACCATTTGGTATCTGTGTGTCAGTGACGTGCGGTGAGGGTTGGGGTTGGTGAGGCACTGACTCAGACTCAGATTTACAAATGTACTGTATGACGCTAAGGCACTGACTCACAAGTCCGATTTACAAGCATACATGGTTGTTATCCCATTCTTGATTAAATTTAATAACATTTTAAACACACCACTGTACATTTAAACACACCACCGCAGTATTCTTACCTTTACTTGTAAATCTTTTTTAGAGTACCACTCCTTTTGAAAAGAATATGTTATAGTCCGTCCCGGGAGGCCCGTAGTTTGAATTAATCCTCGCAAATCTGGCGTCGGTCTTCCCTTACTTATGATTTCTTGCTTTGACTGAAAGTCAAGTTTTGAAAAATTTCTTATCTTCGAGATTATATCCTCCATTTCCAGGGAAAATAAAGCCAAATAGCAACGCGTTACCACCGAATGTTGTTGGTTGTTTTTCTTTTCTTTTTTTCTTCTTAATTTACTCTCACATTTACTCGTGTCGTGAACAATTAGCTGCAGGCTCACTATCACCCCATCTTTGAGGCAAAAGTACTGGCTGCCTCAAGGCTTGTATTTTCCTGCTGACTGCAAGCACGCGCCGTTTGTACGCGCTCAGTACAGTGTGTGAGTGGTGTTTACAGATTATCTTGATTATCTTGATCGTATGATTATGTTGGAATGTAGACTAGAATTATTAACTTTTTTTAAACCTTTTACCTTTCCTTGACTCTGAAAAGTTTAACCATTCAGTTGTTGAAACTTTCCAAATGGTGTGGAAACATTCTTGCTTAGTTAGTCATCTAAAATGCTCCACTAGTTTCTGTTTCCTCGACCTTGTAAAACAATGAGCTGGGACCCTCCGCACTGATTAACCAGTTGCTGAGGTGACCACCAAACATGTCCAATGTCACCCCCACCCTACCTGTTCTCAATAAATATGCTCCTGCAAGAGACCAAAGGCAGACTTTGTTCGAACACTGCTGTACCTACAGTAACGAGCAAATTCTCCACTTGCAAGTGTTTAAAAGGCATACTGTCTCCCGTGTGGTTCTTGCAAAATAAGTTAGAGTGAGCACCACTCTAACAAGTGGTGCACACTCTTACACGCACGCCCTGAGAGGCACTACCTGTCACTGCCTCAACCTCCATGATTCTCGTCTCCCGTTGTTATTTGAACAAGAAATACAGCTATTTTGACTATGAAAATGATCCAAATGTATAGGAAACACACCAAAATTGCATTAAAAGCATAGACCACAGGACAGATATTACATTATGTTTTATTATATTATTCATTTTTTAACAACTTATAGTGACAGCTGAGGAAAACATGTTCAGCCCTTTACCGCCCCTAGTGGCTGCCTCACTTGCCTCCTATGAGTGCACGTGCCTGCTGTGTGTGCATGTGTGTGTTTATACAGTTCTGTGTTGTGTTCGTGTTCTGATTGAGCAGTTATGTTTATATGAACTAATGAAAAGAATTGCACACATATAAACATTAAAACGTACATGAAATTGTCTAACCTAACAGAATATGTACACATTGCTATGGCTCCCTCTTCAATCTCCAGGCTGGAGAGGCTGAATTTTCGTCATTTCCATCCGATCGCGCAACCACAGCGCGCAGGACGCATTATTGTGACAGCGCCGTCGCAGACACTTCGAAAATATTTCAAAATTTGAGTGGAACTCCGTGTGCACGAGACTGATTTTTCGTTTTTTCTGCCCAACAGGTGTTGTGCTCGATTTGGTTCCCCCGTGAGATTTTGTTCCCCCTGCCGCGGGAGCGCGCACAGCTTGTTTGGAAAGCGAAAAACCGATGCCGTACGGCGTCGTACGGCGTCAGCACTATGTTGTTTTCAATAAAAACATGAAGAACTCACGTTTGCGTCAGTCAATTTTAATTTTTATAAGGGATTATTGTCATTTGATGTCTTTAAATTCATCCGCGTTCTGCCATTGAAGCGGGGTGCATTCAAAGACCTGTCGTAAAGACGGAACACTCACTCACTTCACCAAAAAGCAAGGATATAATTACGTGAGCTCTTTGCATAAACCTCGATGCAAAGAAACTCCTCCTTTTGGGTACCGTTACATGCTACAAGGAGTATATATTACAAAGGAGACTTTATTCTTAATTGTAATCATCATTCATCCATCCATTTTATTACTCAGGTATTTTC
Source organism: Syngnathus floridae (assembly GCF_059516105.1). Taxonomy (NCBI): domain Eukaryota; kingdom Metazoa; phylum Chordata; class Actinopteri; order Syngnathiformes; family Syngnathidae; genus Syngnathus; species Syngnathus floridae. The sequence goes on along the minus strand of NC_142420.1, from coordinate 11,692,407 downwards.
AAAGCAAATTAATATTGTTGCATTTATTAATTTGCTTTAAAATGACAGCGCAATATAATTAAAAGCTGACACTCTAGCAATGTCAAACGTGTTAGTTTAAGAAAAAGCCAAGATTGTGATCAAATCTTTCATAACGACAATGATTTGAGTGAATTGATTTGAATGAATAATTGAGAAGACATTTCAGTTCTGAAGGCTCCTTTTGTCCCAAGCAAAGTGAATGGTGGTGGGATAAAAATTGTAACAGGAACGCTATAAAAAATGTCAAGCCGTGAATATTTGTGCCCCCCTCCCATTTTGAGAACGGTGAGTCCTAGACTCCAGCTGATTTTTTTCTGTCTTCCTGGGGGTCTGCTCAGGTAGTGTGGCAAATTTGAACAAGTTCCCTCATTCCTGGCCCAAGTTACAGGGGGGGAACAAATCCTCACGGGTGCCCCGTGAGGATTTGTTCCCCCCCCTTATTTTGAGAACGGTGAGTCCTAGACTCCAGCTGTTTTTTTTCTGTCTTCCTGGGGGTCTGCTCAGGTAGTGTGGCAAATTTGAACAGGTTCCCTCATTCCTGGCCCAAGTTACAGGGGGGGAACAAATCCTCACGGGTACCCCGTGAGGATATGTTCCCCCCCCTTATTTTGAGAACGGTGAGTCCTAGACTCCAGCTGTTTTTTTTCTGTCTTCCTGGGGGTCTGCTCAGGTAGTGTGGCAAATTTGAACAGGTTCCCTCATTCCTGGCCCAAGTTACAGGGGGGGAACAAATCCTCACGGGGTACCCGACTCACTTTGTACAATTTCAACCGAGAGGAAGTGTGCGGCTTTGTAGCGGCCGTTGGGCGCGTCTGTTGCGATCGGCCATTGCGCGCAGCCGTTCCGATCGTCCATTGCGCGCCGTCATTGTGTGCGGCATATTCCGATCGGCCTTTGCAGTTTCAACCGAGAGGAAGTGTGCCGCTGTGCAGCGGCCGTTGCGTGCGGCCGTTGCGATCGGCCATTGCGCTCGGCCGTTCTGATCCGGTCACGCGGTCTGACCACGCAACTTTAGCACGCCGGACTCATTATTGTCATAGTGCCGTCGCAGACACTTGTCGAAATAATTCCAAATTTTCAGTAGGTCTCCAGGCTGGAGAGGCTGATTTTTCGTTTTTCCCGTCCTACCGCACAACCGCAGCGGGCCGTACGCATTATTGTGACAGCGTTGTTGCAGACACTTGGAAAATATTTTAAAATTTGAGTGGAACCACGTATGGACGAGACGTATTTTCCGTCATTTCTGCCCGACTGGGGAACCACAGCACGACGCCCGAGTGCACCTCTACGCTTTCGACTTGACTTTTTCAGCTTCATCAGTCCGACTTTGTGCATTCTACAAGAGGAGGGAAGGGGAGGTTTTCAGTGGCTGCAGCTGGCGGGGAGCTGTTCACGGAGTGCACACGAGGCTGATTTTATGTAATTTCTGCCGGACCGGGGAACCATAGCGGCCGTTGCGTTCGGCCATTTCGCGCGGCCGTTCCGATCAGCCTTTGCACGTGGTTGTTGCGCGCGGCCGTTCCGATCGGACATTGCGCGCGGTCATTGCGCTCCTGTTGAATCGCCGCTGTGGGAATGTCGCCATTTGGCCAAGGCCCAAAAGTAAATGAATGGGCCTTTGCACTTTGTGCAATTTCAACCAAGAGAAAGTCAAAGGCTTTGTCGCGGCCGTTGCGCGTGGCCGTTGAGATCGGCCATTGCGCGCGACAGTTCCGATCGGCCATTGCGCGCCGTCGTTGTGCGCGGCAATTCCGATCGGCCATTGCAGTTTCAGCCGAGAGGAACTGTGCGGGTTTGGAGCGGCTGTTGCGCGAGAACGTTTCGATCTGTCATTGCGTGCAGCTGTTTCGATCGGCCGTTGAGCGCGGTCGTTGCACGTGCCCGTTCCGATCCGACCACGCAGTCCGATCACGCAACTGTAGCGCGCCCGACTCACTATTGTCATAGCGTCGTCGCAGACGCATGTAGAAATAATTCCAAAATTTGAGATGATCTCCAGGCTGGAGAGGCTGATTTATCGTCTTTTCCGTCCGACCGCACAACCGCAGCGCGCCGGACGCATTCTTGTGACAGCGCCGTCGCAGACCCTTAGAAAATATTTCAAAATTTGAGTGGAATTTTGTGTGCACGAGACTGATTTTTTGTCATTTCTGCTCAACCGGGGAACCGCAGCGCGACGCCCGATTGCACCTCCACGCGTTCGGCTTGACTTTGGAAGAATTTGGGAAGATGGACGACAACCTTCACGCGGTCTTCCCTGTGAGTAGCAAGTTCAGGGCGCAAGTCCCGGTTGCGAAACTAATGTTGCCAAACAAACGCAGAGCCGGCAGACTGAGGAACGGTGGATGGGCAGTCATCCCATCCATCCATCCATCCATCCATCCATCCATCCATCCATCCATCCATCCATCCATCCATCCATCCATCCATCCATCCATCCATCCATCTTCTTCCGCTTATCCGGGGTCGGGTCGCGAGGGCAGCAGCTTTAGGAGGGACTCCCAGACTTCCCTCTCCCCAGCCACTTCATCCAGCTCATCCGGGGGGATCCCAAGGCGTTCCCAGGCCAGCTGAGAGACATAGTCTCTCCAGCGCGTCCTGGGTCGTCCCCGGGGTCTCCTACCGACCTTCAAAAACCGAGGCCTGTCGGTGCTTCAACTTAATGTCGAGGGCCCTAATACCGCCAAACTCGAAGTCCTTCGGCACCTGGCCGACTCCAATGGGGCCGCGGTCCTGCTCCTACAAGAGACGCACTGCACGACCAACAAAATCCTCAAAATTCCTGGGTTTCATCTTGCCGGGTCCATCAACACCAAGCAACACGGTGTGGCAACCTTCGTCTGCACTGGAATAAGCTGGGCGGCCTGTAGCCAATCCCCACCAGGCTCCAACATCGAGTGGCTGGTTACTAAAATCCAGGAAAGCTCAGTCATCAACGTCTACAAGCCCCCATCATCGGAGCTAACCACAACGTCACTCCCATCTGTAACTGCACCCGCAATCTATGCAGGCGATTTCAACTGCCAGCACACAGACTGGGGGTACAACCATTCAACACCTAGCGGAGTGGTGCTGTGCGAATGGGCCTCCAACACTGATGCCCTGCGACTGTACGACCCCAAGGAACCCCCAACCTTCTTCTCTGCACGCTGGAACACCACCACCAACCCGGACCTGGCTTTCACCATCTGCCGCAGCAACGACCCAAGACCGGAGAGGCGTGTTCTTGACAGGTTCCCCCGCTCACACCACCGACCTTCCATCATCAAAGTTCCATCACTGGTGGAACCGGTGGTAGGGAAGCCTGTGAAGGGATGGAACTTCCGAAAAGCCAACTGGGAGTCGTATACTGAGGAGACGGAAAGGAGGTCTGCTGGCCTGCCAGACCCAGAGCCCAGAGATGTGGAAGCAGCCTATTCAGGCCTACTGCCGGGTCCTCCTGCGTGCGGCAAAGAAGACCATCCCACGTGGGTACAACAGGAACTACATCCCAGGCTGGGATGGGGAGTGTAGTCGCCTCCTGAGGTAACACCAGAGGGCCAGCTCCAGAGAAGAGGAGGACGCAACGGCAGCAGCACTGCTCGAAAAGCTGGACACCACCCGCAAGGCGAGATGGACAGAAGTCACTGAATCAATCGACTTCACCCATTCCAGCCGCAAGGCGTGGCAGACCATCAACCGGCTCACAGGCAGAAATACACCAGCCCACAGATGCCCAGTCACTGCAGACTCCATTGCCTCCCAACTCCTGAAGAATGGCCGCTTACCAGATGCAGACAAAGACTTTGCACGACTGATATTGCGTGAGGTGTCTTGCATCTCAAGAGCGGCCAATGTCTATTTCACTCTCTTGGGAGCCTTTAGAGCAGAGGAACTCAGTGAGGCCATTAGCAAGCTAAAGTCGGGCAAATCCCCGGGCCGAGACAACATTCACCCGGAGTTCGTCATCCACCAGGGCCCAACAACATCTAGATGGCTTAAAGCTTTTTCACATCATGCTACCGGAGATTAAAGCTCCCGAAGATCTGGCGTAGAGCCTCCGTGATAGCTCTGCTGAAGCCAAACAAAGATGCGGAGGACCACAAGTCATACAGGCCCATCTCACTGCTGCGTGTCCCATTTAAGATCTTGGAAAGAATGATACACAGCCGCATTGAGCCAGTGGTGGACTCACAACTCCCACGGGAACAATCTGGTTTCCGTCACGGAAGGTCAACAGCATACCAGATTACCCTACTCTCCCAAAACATCAAGAACAGCTTCCAGGATAAGGAGAAAGCTGGAGTGGTATACCTGGACTTAACTGCCGCATATGACACCGTGTGGCACCGGGGACTCCACCTGAAGCTGCTGAGGACCATACCGGATCAGCACATGGTGCAGTTCATTATGGAGACACTTTCCAACCGCAGCTTTACTCTCCAAACCAGCAGTGGGCAGTGCAGTAGGCTCCGTAGACTGAGGAGCGGGGTACCGCAAGGGTCAGTTCTCTCACCAACACTATTTAACATCTATATATACGACCTACCGGACACAGCATCCAGAAAGTATGGCTATGCAGACGACCTTGCCATCATGCTGAGTCAACCAACGTGGAAGGCGACGGAAGACGGCCTGAATGAAGACATGCGCACCATGGCAGCATACCTTCAAAAGTCGCGTCTCCAGCTCAGCGTTGGAAAGACTGTTGGTGCATCATACCATCTCAGCACCAGGGAAGCAAGGAGAGAACTGGCAGTGAGCATTGAGGGCAAACGCCTGGAGGTTCAACAAGCCCCAAAGTACCTCGGCGTGCGTCTGGATCGGACCCTATCCTTCAAACAACACCTCGAAGATCTGAAGGCAAAGGTGACATCCAGGGTTGCACTGATCCGCCGCCTTGCTGGAACAACGTGGGGAGCCTCTGCTAAGATCTTGCAGATATCAACCCAAGCACTGGTCTTCTCTGCACCAGAGCACCGCTCTCCAGATTGGAACAGAAGCCCCCATGCCAAAAAGGTGGATGTGGCAATTAACAACGTCCTCCGAACTATAACAGGATGCCTGAAACCCACCCCTGTGTCCCTCCTGCCTGTCCTTGCGGGAATAGTGCTAGCCAACCTTCGGCGAGAGGCTGCCACCCTCGTTCTCGCCAGGAAGGCAAAAAATAACAACTGGCACATCCTGCACAACACTACAACAACTCCAGCTCCACCAAGCAGACTCAAGGCACGCCACCCCTACAACATGGCAGCACAAGAGATGCTCAATTCCGTCCCTGAAGACATCTCCAGAGATGCCTGGCTGGCAGCAGCTTGGAAGCAGGAGTGGGAGGCAGCTGGCCCCTCCCTCATGCACCGTTATATCTGGGAACCAGGAGACGGCCCCATAGGAGGAGACGAACTCCCTCGCCAGCAGTGGACCACAATGCGCTTAAGAACTGGTGTTGGGCGCTTCAACACGTCTATGCAGCAGTGGGGACTAACGGACAGTGCGGCATGTGAGTGCGGAGACCCCGAGCAGACACCCTACCACATCATCAACACCTGCCCCCTATATAGACCACCTTCGGAGGCCGGCCTCTTTGACCTGGGACCAGAGAGGCTGGCGTGGCTCCACGACACCAAGTTGGCGCTCTGACGTTACGAGAGAGAGAGAGAGAGAGAGAGAGAGAGAGAGAGAGAGAGAGAGAGAGAGAGAGAGAGAGGTTTGATTTTTCGGTTTCATCAGTCAGATTTTGTGCATTTTCAAACAGGAGGGAAGGTGAAGTTTGCAGCGGCTGCAGCTAGTGGGGAGCTGTGCACGGAGTACCACGATGCTGATTTTTCGTCATTTCTACCCGACCAGGGAACCATAGCGGCCGTTGCGATCGGCCATTTCACGGGACCGTTCCGTTCGGCCATTGCACACGGTTGTTGCGCGCGGCCGTTCCGATCGGCCATTTCGCGCGGTCATTGCGCTCCTGTTGGAGCGCCGCTGTGGGAATGTCGCCCTCCGGCCAAAGCCCAAAAGTAAATGAATGGGCCTCCGCACTTTGCGTAATTTCAACCAAGAGGAAGTGTTCGGCTTTGGAGCGGCCGTTGCGCGCAGTCGTTGCGATTGGCCATTGCGCGCGGCCGTTCTGATCGGCCATTGCGTGCGATAATTGCGCGCGGCAATCCCGATCATCCATTGCAGTTTCAACTGAGAGGAAGTGTGCAACTTTGGAGCGGCCGTTGCGAGCAGTTGTTGCGATCGGCTGTTGCGCGCGGCTGCTCCGATCGGCCATTGCGCGTGGTCGTTGCGCGCGGCCGTTTTGATCGGCCATTCCGTGCGGCTGTTGCAATCGGCTATTGCGTGCGGTTGTTGCGCGCGGCCATTCCGATCCGACCAAGCTGTACGACCACGCAACTGTAGCGCGCCTGACTCATTATTGTCATAGCGCTGTCGCAGACACTTGTAGAAATAATTCCAAATTTTGAACTTATCTCCAGGCTGGAGAGGCTGATTTTCAGCTTTCCCGTCCAACCGAGCAACCGCAGCGCGCCGGACGAATTATTACGACAGCGCTGTCGCTGACATTTAGAAATCATTTCAAAATTTGAGTGGAACTCCGTGCGCACGAGACTGATTTTTCGTCATTTCTGCCCGACAGGGGAACCGCAGCGCGACGCCCGAATGTAACTCCACGCGTTCGGCTTGACTGTTTTCAGCTTCATCAGTCGGACTTTGTGCATTTTTGAAGAGGAGGGGATGTTTTCAGCGGCTGCAGCAAGCGGGGAGCTGTGCACGTAGTGTGCACCAGGCTGATTTTCCGTCATTTCTGTCCGACCGGGAAACCATAGCAGTGATAGTGATCAGCCATGGCGCGCGGCCGTTCCGATCGGCCATTGCGCGCGGTCGTCATGCGCGGCCGTTCCGATCGGCCATTGCGCACGGTCATTGCGCTCCTGTTGGACCGCGGCTGTGGGAATGTCGCGCTCCGGCCGAAGCCCAAAAGTAAAAGAATGGGCCTTTGCACTTTTTGCAATTTCAACAGAGAGGAAGTGTGCGGCTTTGGAGCGGCTATGCGCGCGGCTGTTGCGATCGGCCATTGCGCGCGGCCGTTCCGATCGGCCATTGCGCGCGGCAATTTCGATCGGCCATTTCAGTATCAACCGAGAGGAAGTGTGCGGCTTTGTAGCGGCCGTTCTGATCGGACATTGCGCGTGGTCGTTGTGCGCGGCTTTTCCGATCAGCCATTGTGCGCTGTCGTTGCGCGTAGTCGTTCCGATTGGCCTTTGCGCGCGATCATTGCGCTCTGTTGGAGCCCCGCTGTGTTATTGTCACCCTCCGGCCAAAGTGCAACAGTAAATGAATGGACCTTCACACTTTGTACAATTTCAACCGAGAAGAAGTGTGCGGCTTTGTAGCGGCCGTTGCGCGCCTCCGTTGCGATCGGCCATTGCGCGCGGCCGTTCCGATCGTCCATTGCGTGCCGTCATTGTGTGCGGCATTTTCCGATCGGCCTTTGCAGTTTCAACTGAGAAGAAGTGTGCCGCTGTGCAGCGGCCGTTGCGCGCGGCTGTTGCAATCGGGCATTGCGCTCGGCCGTTCGAATCGGCCATTGTGCGCGGTAGTTGCGTGCTGCTGTTCAGATCGGCCATTGCGCGCGGTCATTGCGGGCGGCCGTTCCGATCCGGCCACGCGGTCTGACCACGCAACTTTAGCACGCCGGACTCATTATTGTCATAGCGCCGTCGCAGACACTTGTAGAAATAATTCCAAATTTTCAGTAAGTCTCCAGGCTGGAGAGGTTGAATTTTCGTTTTTTTGTCACGCCCGAGTTGCAAAAACTCTTGGGCGTAGGCATCATTGAGCGGGTGGACGCATCACCATGGATCGCCAACCTGGTGGTGGCGCAGAAGAAGACAGGCGGCCTACACCCCTGCATCGATCTCAGGCAGGTGAACAAGGCGGTGATTCCGGATAAGTACCCATTGCCCACAACAGATGAGCTCTCAGCCAAGTTTCATGGCTCAGCAGTCTTCTCTAAGCTTGATCTCCGCCAGGGCTACCTCCAGGTTCCCCTGGACCCAGAGAGTCGCACCTTTACCGCTTTTGTCACTCACATGGGGTCTTCAGGTACACGCGCATGCCTTTCGGGCTTAGCTCCGCCACCAGCTGTTTCTAGAAGATCATGGCCACTATCTTTGCTGGCATCCCTGCCGTGGTCGTGTGCCTGGATGACATAGTGCTTCATGGAACGTGATCAGCCCTACACGACGACCACCTCTCCAAGGTGCTGGATGTTCTCTCCCGCTACAACCTCACGTTGAACGCTGAGAAATGCACCTTTTCTGCATCCACCATCGAGTTCGTGGGTTTCCGTCTGACCGCTAACGGCCTCAGTCCGCTGCACTCCAATGTTGATGCCGTCCTGCGCCTGCCTGAGCCCATCTGCCTGGCACAACTGTCCTCATTCCTGGGGATGACTGCGTTCTACCTGTGTTTCCTTCCCCATTACTCCGAAACCACAGCGCGCTGCGTGCTCTCCTTAAACAGGATGCCTTGTGGTCATGGACTCCTGCCTGCCCTGCCGCAGTCCGGCGACTGAAGGCCCAGCTCACCTCTCCTCCAGTGCTCGCCCATTTTGATCTGCGGAGCCCCACAATTGTGACCTGTGACGCATCCGACACCGCGGTGGGTGCCGTCCTATCCCAGCTCCACGGGGGGGGGGGGGGATTGAACGTCCTGTGGCGTTTTCTTCAAGGTGCCTCACCCCGACTGAGCAGAAATACTCTGGCATTCATTTGGGCGTGTGAGAGGTGGCATATGTACCTCTATGGGCGCCACTTCACTCTCCGGACCGACCACCAGGCATTGACCGCCCTCCTGACAACAACTGGATCAGGACACAAACCACTACGGCTGTGCTGGTGGTCGGAGAGGTTGCAGGCGTACAATTTCACCACCGTGTTTACACCTGGCAGGAACAATGTGGTGGCTGACCTGCTCTCCAGGGCCACACCCACCACCGCGCCAGGCACCACCCAAGATTGCTCGGAACCAGAGCTGATTCTTGCATTGCACGGGCCCCTCAGAACGGTATTTTCCCTGCAGAAGCTCCGCGCGACATCTGCACGGGACCCTTTGTTTGTTCATCCAGGAGGGTTGGCCGGCCAAGGTGCCGGAAGAGCTGGCGCCTTTCCACCGTGTCAAAGGCGACCTCTCTTGCTGGAATGGCGACTGCATTGCAAGAGGGCTATGTAGTGTGATCCTAATGGCCTTGAGACCCCACATCCTAGCCATGGTTCATGAGGGTCACCTAGGAATTGTGAGGGTTAAGCAGCGCTGTAGGGGTCTGGTCTGGTGGCCAGGAATTGACAGGGACATTGAGACGATGGTGAAGGACTGTTCAACTTGCTTAGCCAGTGGCACGATGGCCTGCCGCCGCCACCACCTTTACAGCCCTTGCCCTGGCCTGCATCACCTTGGTCCCACATCCAGGTGGACATCTGTGGGGAGCTTCGTGGCACCCCTCACAACCAGCGCTTCCTCATGGTGGCCTAGGATCTTCACTCCATGTGGCCTGAAGTTCTGCCAGTGGGGTCAGTAACCACCAAGGAGGTCGCTTACTTCCTCCCCTCCCTGTTTGCCCGCTGGGGTGTGCCTGACACATCACCACGGATAATGGCCCCCAGTTCATCTCAGCTGACTCTGCTTCCTTCGTGGAGGCGAGAGGTATCAAACATGTAAGAACGGCCCTGTATCACCCACAAGCCAATGGGGGGGTGTGTGTGGGGGGGGGGGGGGGTTGGAAAGGTTCAACCAGACCCTCAGGAACGGTTTGAGAGCGCCCCTGGCTGTTGGCCCCTCATTCACAGCGGCCTTGGAGAACACCCTACAACACTACAGGGCAACACCACACGCCACGACCAATACCTCGCCTTCCTGATGCTCGGACGTGAACTCCAGCTTCCCCTGGGTCGACTACGACCTCCAGGGAAGACACGCTGACAGCAAAGCCCTCTCCCAGAGACATGGTAGCAGGAAATCAGCAACGCATGAAGCGGCGCTACAACAGGGTGTGCAGGGTGAGACAGCCCACACTTGAAGTGGACGGGGTCCGCATCCGTCAGCCTATCCGGTCCCACGAGCTGCTCTCTTTCTGGTCCTCACCACAGTAGATCACTGCACAGTTGGGGACGGCTACCTTCCGTCTGGCTGATGGCTCCCAGTGGCATGCTAGCCGCCTTAGATGAGTCACACCTCCATCGGCCCAGGACCAGGCAGCTGCAGCTAACTCACGGCACGCAGACTGGAATTGGGGCCTCGCAGACCTGCAGCCGGATAATCCAGTAGGGCAGCCACCAGAGGTTGAGGCACAGGATACCGGTCCGGAACCGGGGCCCCGCCCTGTCCGGGTTCGCCAAAGGCCCTCTTACTTGAACAACTATGTGCTCAAATAGAGCATAGCCCGTCACGTGGCACAATAATCCACAGGGCTATGCAGGTAAACTGGTAGTCTACCCGGTTTACCTAGAAAGGTTGACTATGTTCCAGTCTGTTACGTTATATTGCACTGTTATGTTATATTGCACTACCTTGTTGTCGTGGGTTGGCATTCTGCAAGGGGGGGCGAATGTGGTATGTGACTTTACGTCACAGTACACGAGTGTGGCGTTACTGCCTTAAAAACAGTTTGTTGGTCGGAAAAACGTAAAGTGTGTGTGTGACGGAAAACAAACTACAGTGAGCACGGAGCCGTTGTCCGCATGTTGTCCGACGGGGCCTCCGGTGCCCGTCGCCCGGTCAAAGTTTCAGGCGTCCGGATGTACTGTCAAAAATTTGAGTGGACCTCTGTGCTTATGCATGAGGCTGATTTTTGGACATTTAGATCCGACCGCGCAACCGCAGCGCGCCGGATGCATTATTGTCATAGCGCCGTCGCAGACACTTGTAGAAACAATTCCAAAATTTGAGTTGATCTCCAGGATGCAGAGGCTGATTTTTCGTCATTTTTGTTTCAGCATCGTCGCAAACACTTAGAAAATATTTCTAAATTTGAATGGATTGCCGTGTGCACGAGGCTGATTTTTCGTCATATCTGTCTGACCGCGCAACCGCAGGGCACCGGACGCATTATTGAGACAGCGCTGTCGCAGACACTTAGAAAATAGTTCAAAATTCGAGTTGAACTCTGTGTTGGAATAATTTAGTGGTGAAGCCTTGGCCTGCCAGAACTGGGGCCTTATATTTTACGAGTTGAACTCTTTTTGCTTAACTAAGTTCTTCTTATCTACTTCCAGAGATGTCCTTTAACCCCCAATCAGTTTTATGTATCCCTGTTTGTTAACACGCTGTAAGAGGTCTTCACTAGAGATGAGCAGAGCTCCTTTGCACAGGCAAAATGTTCATTGTTTAATTCAAAGGAACTTCTTTCCTTTAAGTTAACTGTAGCTTTGATTCATAGATTGTTGTTGATCTGAAATGTTTTTCTTTGTTAAGTGTTATATACAGTTTGAAGTAGTTGCATATAAGTTATCCCATATTTACTCAATGTTTGTTTAAGGAACTGCATACCAGTTACCTTGTAATTACTTAATGTGTGTTGAAGTGTTTAGGGCTAGTTACTCATTATTATTGTGTGTTGTGTTAGTTTACCAAGAAGATAAACTTAGCAAAGGTTTAGTTGCATTGTTCCACAGGAAAGCGGCATTCAACGTGCTTCAAGTTATCTGATCACAGTCCAGGATGAGTCGGCCAACCATGGAGAAGACAGCCAGTTGAGGAAACAGGACAGACTCTGCAATTCCAGTGCTGGGGTCACGGGCTGACAATTAAAGGCTAAATCACACCACACTACATTCCTTAGCTAATCACCATTGCTACAGCCACAATCTCCCCTCCCTTTAGTGTAGCAACACCGTTGTAACCAGGGCAACCCAAACATTAAAAAGAGGGGCACGTGGAGTAATTGATGGAGATTGTAACTGAGTTGCCTTTTGTCAGGGTTTTCCAGATTATCTTGATCGTATGATTATGTTGGAATGTAACCTGTAATAAATAACCTAGCAGATTAGTTTTATGCTTATGTTGGAATGTAACCTGTAATAAATAACCTAGCTTGTCCCATCCTACAGAACGTTGAAAACACCCCCTGCTATGCTTTGACAAGAGGTCAAGAGCTTTCTCTCCATCCAGTCCACTCTCACCCCCACCCTGTTTCTCTTAATAAAAATGCTCTTGCAAGAGGCCAGAGTCAGACCTCATTCGATCATCGCTGTACGCACAGTGACGAATGGCTCTCCATTTTCAAATGTTTAAAAAGGGCATACTGTCTCCATGTGGTTCTTGCAATAATAAGTTAGAGTGAGCACCACTCTAACATTTTGGTGCCGTGACCCGGATTCTCTCATACCCACCATCTGGCTGACGGAGGAGGACGTGCTGCATTGTCGACAAGCCAGCGTCCATTAGGAGGACCTGGAAAACAAAGACCTGGGAAAAAATTCTTTGCTGGGCCAGCATCTTAGGTCTGCCTTCGTCTGACAGAGGTGGATTGACGGGACCCGGCAGTACAACGAACCAAGGGACAAGTAAATTAAAGCCCTAAAGTTTTGTGATTGTGCTGTTTTGAAATGCGTACAAATAAAAGGTAAAAGTGCACAGGGAAAAGTACAAGTTAATGGGCAGGACAGAAGATCTTAAGTCTTGTGGAAGGAGGGGGTGTTGTAGAGTCTCCCTCCGGATTAAGTGGCTCTTCTGGAGCAGTGGTTCTCAAACTGTTTTATATATTTTTGTAAAATCTCACGTACCCCCAAGAGTACCTCCGTGTACCCCCGTTTGACAACCACTGTTCTAAAAAGTACTACTTTGCGTTGGCAGGGCTGGGTAACAGGACTGTTGTCTTTAGTTCCCAGGGAAGGAAGGGGTGTTGTAGAGTCCCCTCTCCGGATGAAGCAGCTCTTTTTTTTTAAAAGAGGACTTTGCGTAGGCAGGGATAAAAAACTTGTGTGGTTGAGTGTGTGACTGGTAGGATAAATTGACTAAAAACAGTTCTAGCATTGATCCACGGCAATAACACAGGCTAGTAATTTGTTGAAACGTCATTTTAAACCTGCATTGAGGATCCTCAAAGAAAAAAAAGAAAAAAAAATTGGAAAAACTAAAACTACTAAAATTAAGATGGGAAAAAGGAACGATAAATCTCTCGCTCTTGAAGGAGATGAGAAGTTCATGGCGAGTAGATTTTCGAATTGTATGCAATACATGCCGAAATGGAAGAAAAGGTATGGAGTACAAGAAAAGTTGAAAGTTGAAATGTGGAACGTAGTGGTAGACATTTTGGAGAAGTGTGGCTAGGAAGACAATGGGATTGAGAAAGGAAAGAAAAGAGAGAGAAGTGCATTGTGCTAGAGTGTGGTTGAAAGCTTCACAAAGAGATGAGAACAAATTCAAGAGACAAAATATAGAAAGATAAAAACTGATGAGGTCACAAGTGTTTGTCAGACCAGAACACAATAAGGGCCCAGTGCGCAGGTGCAAGGCCGAAGCTCAAGCCGCGGCTCAAGCAAAGGGGCAAGAGGAGATTCCGCTCCTATGCAAATAATGTATCCAAATTTAAAAGATCTGAAACCTCCCCCATATGACAGCAAAACATGTCATTGTCAGATTATTAGAATTTTTTTTTTAGATTAGAGCTCCTTTCCATACAAGAAGTATGACAATGCTGTTTGTATGCCCAATGACAAATGACTAAGACTGATCAAACTTTTTATTTTTATCTCTTATATTTTTTTTGTATATTTTGTATTTTACTGCTACTGGACACAGAATTTCCCTGAAGGAGTAATCCCAAGGGATTAATAAAGTTGAGTCTAAGTCTAAGTCTAAGTCTAAGTCTAACTGTGTGCACACTAGAGTTAACATTTGCAAATCAAGTGGTAAATAAATGCAACTTGCTTCTAGAAGATAAACAGAAAATTAGAATGTGCTGTCCTCGTGTGCGTGGGAGGGACCAGCTCATGATCGACTGCAGGAAATGGCGAGCCTGTGACGAATCATTGGTGCTGGGACCTACGTTTCGCGCGTGAGAGCTGTGCATGTGTGTGCATATGTGTTAAAACGATGAAAATTGGCGAAACTTTTAGCGTAAAGAAATTTGCTAGACTGTGGTCAGATAGTGAGTAGGACAGATAGTGGAAGATAGTAATAATACAACACTTTACGACATATGGATTTTCTAATACATTTGGTGTTATACTGTGGTAAATTTTTATTCTGGTATCATGCAATGTATATCTCACTAGTAAGCCTAAATGTCACCGGGTCATGTTCGGGTCAGGTTCGTGCAGGATTGTTTGGGCCTTGGTCCATGAACGTATACTCATTGGCACGAGACACATTTGGTTTCCATTAACAAATGACAAGATATGCACCGTGTAGAGTTGGGGAGGCTGACTGGGGGGTCATAGATCATCCAGCGGCCCCGTGTGCGCGCACCCTAGTGTAGGGAAGCGTGGGGGGTTAAGTTTTATGGCGAGAGTAGACAAAGGAACTCGATATCTTGGCTAGGGTGCGAGACACTTCTCTCTGACATCGGTTGAATAAAATCTTTCCCCAATCAGCCGTGTGTGACTGAAGTCTTCCTTCCCCAAGCCAGCCACTTTTTCACCGTTGTTTGGAAGACCAGCTGACCATCGAAGAGAATTCACCACATCACCATTAAGTTAAAATTTTCTCAAGCTTTTCAAACTTTTGCTTGAAGCAATCGGAAGATGATTGAAAAGTGACTACATAAGCTATGAGGAAGTTGTGTAGGTGTTAAGGGCACGCGTTTATGCGCTTCCCTGGCAATAAAATTGACTACAATAGTTGCAAAAAGCAGACGAAGAACATTCCTTGGCAGGTAGCATGATCAGAGCACTCAAACTGAAAGATGTGTCAAATGCAAATTTACTGCCGCCTGATCTTTCTTCCCCACAGGTCAACAACTGCTCCAAGCCAGGAGACTGAGACGACATAAAGATCATCAAAAAGGACAAACTGGGCCAGCCATGGTGGGAGGGTCCGTTCCAAGTCTTGCTGACTACCCCCACTGCACTGAACATAGCTGGAAGGCCCAGCGAAGTTTCACCTCAACCACTGGACGTTACAGAGAGTGCTGTACCCCATTTTTGGACTGGGGGGAAGTTTGACTACAAAGGGGCCTTGTCGTTTAGGGCACGGCGTCTCAATGTTGGTGAAGAATGGAATCCATAAGATCCCCACTCTGACTAGGCAATGGGAAATATCGGTGTCTCTGTCATCCTAGTAGCAACGGGGCTCCACATGCCAGGTGGATGCTCTGCTGCGTTGTGGTTGGAGCGTGCTATATGTTAGAAAATTTGTTTTTTCAGAAGCGCTGGTCGGCCTGAACCGGAGGTCTCATATCTTCGCTCAAGGCCAACATATCTTTCTAGCCTTAAGGAGTTCTTATACTCCCTTCCTTTTGTGTTCTGTGTGAGGCCCTCACTAGTTATGAACAGAACACCTTTGTTCTTTTAGTTCAAGAGAAGTTCTTTCTGTCTTATACCTTGTAGTTTCTATTCATGAATTGTTGTTGACCGGGACAGTTTTTAAGTTATCCCATATTTACTCAATGTTTGGTTAAGTAGACTTCATGCAAGTTATCTCACATCTACTTAACATTTGTTGGAGAGTATGCACAAGAGGTATCTGATTATTTACTCATCATTATTATTGTATGAAACGTAGCAAGAAAGTCTAGAGCACAGGTGTCAAACTCAAGGCCCGGGGGCCAGATACGGCCCGCCACATCATTTTATGTGGCCCGCGAAGACAAATTATGCATCAAATTCGTGTCATTACTAGAATTGCAAATTGTCTTCACTTTTAATATTTTATTTTTAAATATTAGACCAGTTTGTATTTGTCTGATTTGAAAACGAGTTATTTGTCAGTTTGTTTTGTAGCTTTTACTGTATATAATATGGCGATCATACATTTATTCGAGTTGACGGTTCTAATGGCCCTCTGAAAGAAGCTATGACTACAATGCGGCCCGCGAAAAAAAATGAGTATGACGCCCCTGGTCTAGAGCATTGTTTTACAGGGACACGGCATCCAGGTTTGGAGATCGCAGCCGAGAACAAGGCTGCCAACCACCTAAGAACAGACTCTGCATTCCTGGGGTCACGAATCGGCCAAGGCCATGTGGCCTCGCACCACACAACATTGTTAGCTAGTTAATCGGCATTGCTACAGCCACAATCTCCCCTCCCTTTAGTGTAGCAACGCCTCTTGTAACCAGAGCAACCCAAAATAAAAAGAGGAGATAGCAGAAGAGGAGCTCAGAATTGGTGGAGGACTGTAACTGGGTCCTCTACGTAATTCTCCTCATGAGCAAAAGGAATACTGGTTGTCTTCTCCTCTTTGTTTCCAGCGTGTGGATTAATGTCTGATGGTGTTTTAGACCTGACACTATGGTCTATGGACTCGTCTGAATAGACCAAGTGACAATGTCGACCGAGGAAAAAGATGGCCACATGATGAGAACTTTGAGGACTGGTCATGAGACCCCAGAAACCCACAGGAAACCAACACTTGGTACCGGTGTGTGACGTTCATTGTGCGATCCCACACACAGGAGGGATGCTGTGTGTTCCAAACTCCCCCCCCTTCATCCACACAAGTTCACTTGAAGGCCAGAGCAATGAATGTCACTGAAGCAAAATGTATGGCATCCATGGGAGGAGTTGGATATCAACACCGTGCTGTCACAGTCAGTGACGCTACCCCTACCGCCCTGGACTCGCAGAAATGAATCTGTGATCGAACTCTTTTGGATTAATCCCAATGTGACTGTTGAAGGACGACAGATGCCACAAGTGGCCTAAACAAAAAGGCTACCTGGAATGGACTACACGTGTTTCATCCAACAAAATGAAACCCACGAATGCATTAACGACTGCTCTCCAGGAGGCAAATGGATGGGAGCTTTGGACATCACCGCTGAGTGCCAGGATGGGAGAGCCATTTCAAGGCGTAAGGGCTCTCCTACCAACATGGCTGCACCATCGGATGGGACCTACTTCATTCAGAACGGATCGTGGCTTTGTGGTCACAAGAGTTGTTTGATGCTGCCCGCCAACTGGACACAAGTGTGTGCACGAGTGTGGGTGACCACACCTACAGGGTTCAACATCATCAGCTGACGACGGCACACAACTCTTCTGGACGTCGACGCAGGGCTGTTGCAACCTTTGACCCTCATGACCCTGTCTGGGGTTCGAATGTTCCAGACGACCATAAAGTATGGTCCGTCGGAGACAAAGTTGTTCATGCGCTTTTTCCTTGGATCGGAGTTGGAAAACAAGCACTCTTCATCGAGACACTGAACTATCGTTTTCAATCCTTTGTGAATCTCTCACGGAAAATCAACGATGGACAAAATAGAGAGATTCAGGCTATTAGACTGATGGTCTTGCAAAACAAGATGGTTCTGGATTTGTTGACGGCAGCACAAGGTGGTGTGCCACATTGTTGGGACTTCTTGTTGCAGATACATACCAGGAGAAAATGACACACACATCAACAACGCCATGGATTCACTGAAGAACTTACTGCAGGCCATATCGAAAGACAAAGTCCCACAACAATGGGATTTCTTTTCATGGCTACTCTCTGGCAACTGGTGGCAACTGCTGTTGAAATTTGTGACTCCTGTGCTTGTTGTGCTGGTGTTGTTGTGCTTGTTTACGACCTGTGTTATCCCATGTTTGAAGTCTGCTGTGACGAGGGTTGTGTCTTCTACCGTAGCACAAGTACACATATAACTTCTCAGACATGACGGGTGTGGTGACTATAATGAAACGTGGATTGCGTAGATGCTGTTTAGCTGAGCATGTTTTACAGTAACTTGGTGATTTGACCATCGACAATGCCTCGCCAGTGATGGATACAATGATGTACTGTTTCTGTGTTTTTCTTTTTGTTCTTATATTTTGATTAATAGCATTCTGGTCGCCTAAGGCAAAGGGACCGTGTGAGACTTTTCCTGCATTTAAACATCCTATCCCCAGACCTCTTCAATTTATACAGTGAAATGATTCTAAGGAACATCGAAGACATGAGAGGAATATGTCTGGGCGGACACAATATCAACAATCTAAGATACGCTGACGATGTTGTTCTAATGGCACAGTCAGAACAGACGCTCCAAGAGATACTGAATACTGTTGTGGAAGCAAGTGAAAGGAAAGGACTGGCTCTAAATATATCAAAAACGGAAAGCATGACAATCTCAAAAAAGCCTATAGCACCAACATGCGAACTACAAAGTGATGGTGCACAGGTAAAACAAGTCAACAAGTTCAAATATCTGGGCTATTCCATTACATCAGACGGGAAATGCATATCAGAAGTACAAAAACGCATTGCCACAGCGAAAGTCACATTTAAACAGCTGTCCCCAGTCATGACCAACTGAAACATCAAAACTACAACCAAATTCAGAATACTAAAGGCATATGTATGGTCGGTTTTCTTGTATGGATGCGAATGCTGGACAATCGACAGCAGCATAAGGAAAAAACTAGAGGCAACAGAGATGTGGTTCCTCAGAAAAATTCTGAAGATATCATGGAAGGAAAAACGGACAAATCAGGAGGTCCTCGAAATGACGAATATGAAAAGATCACTCCTCAATACAGTACGAAAAAGACAGATGAAATTCTTTGGGCACACCTACAGAACAAAGGGAATAGAACATCTCAGCGCAACAGCAAAGATTGAGGGAAAGAGAAGCAGAGGACGCAAACGACAAATGTATGTGGACAGCCTCAATGAATGGGCAACTCATAAAGAGCTAACAAACAACCAGTTCATGAAAGCTTCGGATGACAGAGAAGAATGGAGGGCCATGGCCGTCAATGCCTGTTCCAGGCAAGACACCTGATGATGATGATGAAACATCTTGCCGCAGGTTTTTCACTCACACACTACAATTGGGCTGGAGTATTGAGGAAAAACCTCATCTTTACTGGAAATTATTACTGTCATTGTTTGTTGTTTTTATCATGTATCACCCTTCACTATCCCCAACCCGTCCACTATCATCTCTGTTTTTTATTGGGTTTTTTAATTGTTATTTTTATTATTTTTCTTTCTTTGTTATATCTTCTTGCATGTATTTGTTGATTGGGGTGACATAATCATATGATAAACAGGTGGGATATGTCAGGGTTTTCGAGACTATCTTGATCGTATGATTATGTTGGGATGTAACCTGTAATAAATAACCTAGCTAGAATAGTTTTATGCTTATGTTGGAATGTAACCTGTATTAAATAACCTAGCTTGTCCCATCCTACACAACGTCGTAAAACACCCCCTGTTATGCTTTGCCTAGAGGTCAAGGGCTTTCTCTCCATCCAGTCCACTCTCACCCCCACCCTGTTTCTCTTAATAAAAATGCTCTTGCAAGAGGCCAGAGTCAGACCTCATTTGATCATCGCTGTACGCACAGCGACGAATGGCTCTTCATTTGCAAATGCTTAAAAAGGGCATACTGTTTCCGTGTGGTTCTTGCAAAAATAAGTTAGAGTGAGCACCACTCTAACACCTTTCTCTATCGTTTTCCTCGCGAGTAAATCTATCCTGGTTGTCTTCTCCTCTTTCATCCAGCGTGTGGTTTAATATCTGATGGTACTTAGACCTGACACTCTGTGTGCAGGAGGCTGATTTTTCGTCATATCTGTCCGACCGGGGAACAGCAGCACGACACCCGAGTGCACATCTACGCATTTGGCTTGACGTTTTTTGGGTTCATCGGTCAGACTGTGCATTTTCAACGAGGAGGGAAGAAGAGGTTTTCAGCGGCTGCAGCTAATTTTCTATGGTAATTTGAGCTCAATCATGCGTGTCGTGTTAGAATAGGCCTCTTTGGCACATGTGATTAGCAAGGTAGCCTGAGATTTTTTTGAGAGAGTTATTTTGCAATGACCTTTCTCTTGCTTTCACTGGCTTTCCCTTCTCTATGACACTCTTTGCACAAACATATGAGTTGATCTCAGTTAGGACTGCAAGGTCACACATTATCACGCAGGCTAGGCAGAAGGAGGGCAGCCAAGAGTTGTACAGTAATCCATCGCTACTTCGCGGTTCACCTATCATGGCCTCGGGCTATCGCGGATTTTTTGTTAAATAAATATTTCAGATAGATTTGGTGCATCCTGGATTTTTTTTTTTTTTTAAGTCTGACACACACACGCACACACACGCACACACACGCACGCACGCACGCACGCACACACACACACACACACACACACACACACAGCGTCATATGCAATGACGATTCGTACAACGAACGAACGAACGAACTGAATCTGCACGCAGACCTGGCCCAGGACATCAGCTGGAAGTTGAAAGCCCAAGCTACTGCGATCGACCATTACACGGTTTTTTGGAAGGAAATACTGCACAAAATCGCCATCCTGGTTGCTAACCATGCTAGGCTACCAAAGCTAACATCAAGACGAGAGGATTATAAATGGCACCGAAAAGGGATACCCGGGAGTCCGAAAGTTATGAAGAAATCAAGAAAGCTCTGCAAGAAATGCAGAGTAGAATAGAAAAAGTTTTAGACGTTAAAGATGAAATAGAAGAAGTTAAAAAAGTCCTGAAAGAAATGCAGAGTGGACAGCAAGAAATCATCAAACAACTTGCGGAGGTCCAGGAACTAAGTAGAGAGGTCAAATCTCTCAAAGAAGAGAACAAGAACAAGGATAAATTGATCAGCGACCTCACAAACGAAGTGGAGGAACTCGACCAGCAGATCAAAGGTAATGATGTCATCATTACCGGCCTTAAAATTTTGCCAAGAACTTATGCAAATCAGGCGAGTGGTGTTATTGGCTCGCAGGCAGAGGAGCAGGACAATCGCTCCATTGAAGCTCAAGTTACCGCGTTTTTTAAAACAAAGAACATAGCTCTGGAAAAAGACACTTTGGATTCATGTTACCTGCTTCCAAAAAAAGCTGCAAGTGACAGAGGCAACGACACCCGTGCTGTATTGCTGAGATTTGTAAGCAAAAAATTTAAAACAGATCTGCTCAAGAGAGGAAGAAATTTGAAAGGTTCCAATGTCTACATAAACGAAAATCTTACTAAAAAAAACGCCACCATCGCCTGGAAAGCCCGACAATTAAGAAAACAAGGGAAAATTCATAGCACCTGGACGTCAAACTGTAAAATCTACGTGAAACCAAATGGAGCTACCCCAGAAAATACAAGACCAGTGCTCATCAGAGCCTTGGTTGAGCTGGATCAATTTGCAAATTAAGAAAATGGAAAGTCCAAAAACATCTTTGATTAGCTCGGATAAATCATGGAATCTGGCAAATCAAGATAAACAAAAGATCCTGATGGACCTGGTAAAAGCCTATGAAAATGTGACTCTGCCTACAAATCAATATTGTGCCCATGACCCAAATCTAAGCATTGACTCGGAAAGCAATTTTTATACAAGCGAAGTGGACACTTGTGGATATTTTTTGGAAGAAAACCTAAACAAAATAAATGATGACGGAGAGAAACTTTCTTTGATCCATATAAACAGCAGGAGTTTATACGCAAATTTTGACAAAATCCAGGATTACCTGTTGACTTTAGACAAACACTTCAACATTATTGCAATATCGGAAACATGGATCACTGAAGAAAGGGGAGCAGCTTTTCATCTTAACGGATATAATTTTGCCCAAAAAAAACGGTCGGAGAAATCTGGAGGTGGAGTCGCGCTATTCGTTGACGACAGGCTCAACTGGAAGATTTTGGAAGACTTGTCCCTTGCAATAGAGAATGTGCTCGAATGTCTGACGGTAGAAATTGAATTGTGTACAGGAAAAAAGTCTGTAATCTGCTGTATGTATAGAGCTCCGTCGAACGACCTTGTAATGTTCAACAATCAAGTGACCGTACTCCTCTCAAAAATAAGACACAAAGAAATTTACATATGTGGTGATTTTAACATTGACCTATTAAGACGAAGTCAAAACACGCAAACGGAAGTTTTTGTGAACGAAATGTACTCACACGGGCTACGCCCACTCATTACCAAACCAAGCCGAATCACGCCTCAGAGTGCAACACTAATTGACAACATCTATACTAATTATTACGGTAAACATATCAGTGGCATCCTGATATGTGATATATCTGATCATTTACCGGTCTTCTGCATTAGTGGCCAAAGAATGCCAAACCCCCAAAAGTCAGCAAACTCACCAAAGAGAACAAAAAGCAATGCCGTACTTAGAAACCTAGACCAAGAACTCAGAGGAAATTCATGGGCCGAGGTTTATATGGAAAATAATGTAAACAGAGCCTATGAAAACTTTCTAAAAACATTGCTTGAAACATATGAAAAGCATTGCCCTATTGTCACAGAAAAAAATACAAGCGTACAATCAAAAAAAACCAAAAATGTCAAGCCATGGCTAAACAAAACACTACTAAATGCATGCAGGAAAAAAAATAAATTATATAAGCAATTTCTGAAGGACAAGATCTCACAAAAAGTATAAAACCTATAGAAATTCCGTCAATAACAAATTGAGGACAGCCAAACAAGAGTACAACGGAAGATTATTAGTCGAAAGCCAAAATTACACTAAAAAACTTTGGGACATAATTTATTCTATCGCAGAGGGCAGAAGAAAGAGAAATGAAAAAACACACTTGGTCATTGACGGTCAAATAGTGGATGATCCCCAGCAAATCGCAGATAAGTTTAATCAGTTTTTTGTCCAAGTGGGGGCAAAACTCGCCCGAAACATTCCTCCTCAGGAGATAAACTGGAATGTTTTTGATCGTGGAATAGACAATACTGCTGACGACTTTTCACTGTCCCAGATAACTTTGAAGGAAGTCGAAGATACTATACTGAATTGTTCAAGCAAGAAATCAATTGACGTTGATGAACTAGACATGAGGACGCTAAAATATATAGTGCATGCCATTTCGCCTCCACTTACACATATCTGCAATCTATCATTCAACAGTGGGATATTTCCTGATAAAATGAAAATTGCCAAAGTTCTACCCATATTTAAAAAAGGAGACAAACACCAGATCACCAACTATCGCCCAATCTCTATCCTCCCCCAATGTTCTAAAATCATTGAGAAATTATTTAATAGCAGGCTGGAGAATTACATTGAACAAAAAAATATACTGTCAAAAAATCAATATGGTTTTCGTAAAAAACATTCGACTGCACATGCACTTTTAGATTTTGTAGAAACCACTAAAATGGCGATGGATCGAAAACTATATAGTGTTGGAATATTTCTTGATATTAAAAAGGCCTTTGACACAATTCATCATGAAATATTGATTGAGAAATTGTATAGATATGGGGTAAAGGGTACAGCCTTAAAATGGATCAGGAGTTACTTAAAAAATAGAACCCAATTTGTACAGGTAGAGACCAACAGGTCACCTACATTGAAAATAACGTGTGGCGTCCCCCAAGGGTCAATTTTGGGCCCTAGGTTATTCACGCTATACATAAATGACATTGCAAAGGCATGTTCCCTCAAAATGGTAATGTTTGCCGATGACACCAGTATATTATGTACTGGACATAATTTAAGACACATGGAAGCTTGTATAAACAGAGAAATGTCAATTTTACAAGCTTGGTTCAATGCAAATAAATTATCTTTAAATCCATCCAAAACGAAATATATGCTATTTGGGAAAAGAAAACCAAGCGAAGACTTAAACTTAGTGTCAAACGGTACCAAGATCGAACGAGTTAATGAGTATCAAATGCTCGGCATAACACTTGATTGTTTACTTAACTGGAAACAACAAACTACAAACTTGTGCAAAAAAATATCAAGAAATATGGCCATTCTGTGGAGGCTGCAAAATAAAATTAGTACATCTGCTTTAAGAATAATGTATTTGACACTCATAGAGCCACATCTACATTATTGTTCAGAGGTCTGGGGTCACGCATACCAGACATCAATAGAACCACTTTACAAACAACAGAAAAGAGCACTGAGGATCATTTGCAAAAAGCCGTACAATTCTCACACGAACAACCTCTTTATAAACACTGGAATACTGAAGCTCCAAGACTTAATCACTTTTGCAGGACTGTTAAATGTGTACAAAGCTTCTAGATGTATGCTACCAGCAAATATTCAAAGCCTATTCACCCTGAGGGACACAAAATGAAGCACACAAGCCAGGCAACAAGACAGGCAAGTGCACCCCTACACCATCAGCGACTCCCCGATGGTCGGGGCTTTTTGCGGCGTCATTTGGAGCTTGGAGCGCAGGGCTTTGTCTGCCCTTATGACACTAATGGCCAATGGGAACATGTTGATCTGTGTCCTTACAGCTGATTGGCTTAGCAGCTCTAACTACACTTTAGCTCAGCTTCCTGCACTTTATTCACTCCGTCTGCATATAGTATATCGGCAGCACCTCAGACTTGCACTTCATTACACACATACTATCACGTCTCCGCTCCTCGATTGTTGATCTATGTTGCCTTATAAAAGGCTTTTAGATTTTTGTGGCTCCAGACAGGTATGGTTTTTGTTTTTTGGGGGCAATATGGCTCTTTGAACATTTTGGCTTGCCGACCCCTGGTGTAAAGGTACACTTGCCTGTCTTGTGTGCCGACACCATGAGTTCGATCCCCGCATATGATAGTGTGAATATGTGTGTGACAAAAAAAAAAAAAAAAAAAAAAGGCTGCCAGTGAGCGCCTCTGACCACCACCAAACATTGGCACTCAGGCACCAGTGAAAGTGGCCCTGGAGGCAAAGTGTGTGAAGTGTCTTGCTCTTACAATGAACAGCCTGGAGCCAGTTCAAACTGCCCGCTCTCCAGCCTCAGCCACGGGCACTTGAAGGCATGTGTTTTGTTTTCCATCCATCAATCCATTTTCTATATTGCTTGTCCCCACAGGAGTCACAGGCGTGCTGGAGCCTATCCCAGCAGTCATTGGGCAGTAGGCTTGGGTGAACCAGCCAATTGCAGAGCAGACGAACAAGCATCCGCACTCGCACTCACTGGTAAAGGGAAATGTGCTTTCGGGAGTTTGCAAACATATTTTTTAAGGTTGTGTTAAACTTATAATCATATTAATATCTAGTATTGGAGTGCTCGTGTGGACTGGTGGGGGCCGAAGAATGTGCAGGCAAACTGCATGAACTTGTTTTCGTTGAAGTGTTGTGTATAGGCCCAGACAGGGAGTACCGGACGAGAACACCTCAAGGTCGTTGAGGAACGAGAACAACAGCACGTCTATGTGGCCCGGCTTCGCAGGGAAATCCAACCACCTGACCTCAGCGATAACACCGACACGGGGAGGAGATGGCCATCGACCAATCATCTCACAATATTTTGCATGCTTTAATATTCATATTGTGTTTCTTTAAAACTGGGCAACCCGGAAGAATGTGTCGTCTTTTGGTGGTCACAAAAACGCACGAGTTTTAGTGTGAGGGACCCGGGACCCAGGCCTGTATTAGTGCGCTTTGTCAGGAATAGATAATTGGTAAATTTGGTCTAATTGATCTACTGGTCTTCTCTTTGACAGAACGAACTCGCAAAATTGTTAGGTGCGCCAGTGTGTGGATTAGGACATAGCAATTTATGTGTTAAGTGTTGATCGCAATTTGGAGTCAGATCAATAACTAGAATCCGTAACCTAACACTGGAATGATCAATCGGCTCACCAAGCATGTTTTTGGGATGTGGGAATGCCCGGAGAAAACTCAAGCGAGAACATGCAAACTCCACACAGGAACCCCCACCCTCCTAACTGTGAGGCAGACGTGCTAACCAATGCGCTATCGTGCTGCCTGTTCTTATTTCAATGTAATAAATTTACTGTACATGGTAATGGTGGCCACGAGTGACTGTGATTTTTTGCCGTTTGATTGATTTTAAATTACCTTTTACATGTAAGTCTGTAGGGCGGCTCGGTGGAGCCCTGGTTAACACAGCCGCCTCACAGTGAGGAGGGTATGGGTTTGATTCCACCCTGTGTGGAATTTGCATGTTCTCCCTGTGCCAGAGTGGGTTTTCTCCGGGCACTCCGATTTCCTCCCACATCCCAAACACGTCTTTGGTAGGCCGATTGAGCTCTCCAAATTGCGCCTAGGTGTTAGTGTGGAATGGGTGTTCGTCTCTTTGTGCCCTGCTGGCAACTGGTTCAGGGTGTTTTCCGCTTACAGCCTTACTGCTGGGATAAGCTCCAGCACGCCCGCAACCCTCGTGGGGACAAGCGGTATAGAAAATGGACGTAAGTCTGTAAATTTTTGTTCATGCCAAACTAAATCAGTAAAAAAAACACAAGATGGCAGCGCGTTCAGACGCTGCGGCTCACGGTTCTCCCCTTCAGTGTTTGTTTTTGTTTTTTCTATGTGTCTATTTGTGGACTTTTTGTATTTTTGCTTCGGCGGCACACCACTACAGCCGACAGGACCTCGTAGACATCGGCTATCGACATAAGACCGCAGACTCGAGGGAATTGCAATACAGCCAAAACATCCCAGACGAACTAGCAAGACCGCTAGACTCTCCGTGGATTGTTGTCGGGACTGGAAAGCGCCGCAGGCGGAGGAGGGAGAGAAAGCAGAAGCGAGGCCGCAGGTCCGGCCTCCTGCTAAGGCTAAAGAACCTACCACACAAGCCACCCCTCCCGAGCCTGTATCTCACCAACGCGAGATCCCTCACCCACAAGATGGAACATCTGGAACTACAGCTTGCGGGAAATCGCTATGTTCGTGACTGCTGCGCCCTCATTATCACGGAGACCTGGCTGAATCTGAAGATCCCCGATGCTAGCGTGCAGCTCGCAGGATGTTCGCTACACCGCTGGGATCGGACTGTGGACTCCCGCAATATAAGAGGTGGGGAGCTCTGTATCTACGTGCATGAGAACTGGTGCAACAACAGCAGCATCACAGCGAGGCACTGCTCCACCGATATTGAGTACATGTCTGTTAAATTTCGGCCCCTTTTTCTACCGAGAGAGGTAACAGTGGTGATCATCACTGCTGTTTACATCTGGCCGAATGCTAACGCTAGCGCAGCGCTCTCTCTCCTGCTGAACACCATCAATGAACAGCAGCGGGCCCACCCCGAGGGTGTTCACATAATAGCAGGAGACTTTAATAGGAACAATCTGAAGACTGTACTCCCACAGTTTCACCAGCACGTTAAGTGCCCAACAAGAGGGGAAAGGACTTTGGATCACGTGTACTCCAACATCAAGCATGGGTACAGAGCCATGCCCCTCCCCCACCTCGGACAGTCAAACCAGCTCTCCTCGCTACTCATCCCCGCATACACTCCTCTCAGACGCAGATCCAGGTCCACCATTAGGACTGTAACAACTTGGCCTGGAAATACACTCGGTCAACTCCAGGACTGCCTTCAAAACACGGACTGGGACCTATTTCACCACCAAGACCTGGCCATGTTCACGGAGTCAGTCCTGGACTACATCAAATTCTGCATGGGAACCGTATGTGTTGACAAAACCGTTCGGGTCTTTCCCAACCAGAGACCCTGGATGACCAGCCAGGTCCGCTCACTCCTCAGGGACCGTGACTCTGCCTTCGGGTCAGGCGACAGAGCCCTTTACAGCTCAACTTGGGCTGACCTGAAGAAAGGGATTAAAAAAGCCAAAGCAGAGTACATGAGGAAGATGGAGTCCCACCTCGCCAGCAACAGACCACGAGAGGTGTGGCAGGGCATCCGGACCATCACCAACTTCAGGGGCTGTGAGGTGACGTCAGACCCAAGTGACAAACTAAGCTGGCAGAGGAGCTCAACTGCTTCTTTGTCCGCTTTGAATCACCAAAGCCTCACTCACCTGCTGTAGCCCTCCCCCCACCCCCATCCACACCAGATCCCAGCATCCCTCAATTCACTGTAAAGGAGCAGGAGGTAAGGCGTGTGCTTCAAGCAGTAAACCCCAGAAAGGCTCCTGGTCCAGATGGAGTACATGGCAAAGTGCTCAGAGCCTGCGCCCACCAACTGTCCCCGGTTTTCTGCACGATCTTTAACCTCTCACTGGCACAAGCAGTCATTCCTACCTGCCTGAAGTCAGCCACAATAATCCCCATACCAAAAAATTCACCCCCAACCAGCCTCAACGACTACTGCCCTGTTGCCCTCACCCCAGTAATAATGAAGTGCTTCGAGAGACTGGTTCTCCAATACATCAAGGACTGCCTCCCTCCCACACTCGACCCCATCAGTTCGCATACCGGGCATGCTGTGTTGAGACACCTGGAACAGCAGCAGAGCAGACGTGGCGGTGGCGAGGCTCTCCGCACTTCAGTTGCTCCCCCCACCCTTGTTATCAGCTGGGAAGATTGTCATGTCTATGTTGTGGGCCCGTGTGTTTGTTTCTGTGTATGTTTGTCTTTGTGTATCAGTTTGTTATAAAGGTTGGAATTGCGTTAAATTGGTGCACGAAAACGGTGTGCTAGACAATGGTTTATCAGATTTACATTGTTAAATGTAAAAATTAGAAATTATAGAATAATATGAGGGTTGTGGGCAGAAACTCGTCCGACGAGGAGAGTGCCCAACCCTCATAAAAATGTGAGAGTAAGAGAAAACATACATTGTAGAAGCTGGATACTTGATTATGCCCAAATTGTTGCTCCTCTGTCCAAATTGATGTATGTGGAAAACATCTCAATGTCCACTCACTTAAAATGGACTCCTGAAGCGGAGGATGCTTTTGTTTTGCTCAAACAGACTTTGGTCTCCAGCTCCACTCTGGCCTTACCCAACTATGATAAGGCATTTGTGCAAACTGTTGACTGCAAAGGGCATTACATGACCTCTGTTTTGCTCCAATCACATGGCTCAAAGTTGCGACCTATTGCTTTTTATTCCTCTAAACTGGACAGTGTTGCATGTGCTCTCCCACCATGCGTGAGGGCCGTGGTGGCGGCCTCCATAGCTGCGGAGAGCAGTGCTGGTGTTGTGTTGTTTCATCCTTTGACACTGAAAGTTCCTCATGCTGTCTCGGCTCTTCTGCTACAGACTAATATGACCTTTCTGTCGCCTGCACGTCATCTTTCTTGCATGGCTACGTTGCTGTCTCAGCCGCACCTGACCGTTGAAAGATGCACGACACTCAATCCTGCCACTCTCATTCCCCTTCCTGAAGACGGTGAATTCCATAATTGTGTCGATGCTGCTCAACAGATTGCAAGGGCTCGGCCTGATTTGGGAGATACTCCTCTGCCAGATGGTCATGTGTTTTTTGTTGATGGGTCTTCTAAGAAAAATGAATTTGGTGTGACCCTTACTGAGTATGCCATTGTTACTGCTGACAAAGTTTTGGAGGCTGCTAATCTGCCATCCTATATGTCAGCACAGGCCGCTGAGCTCATTGCTTTGACTGGGGCATGCAAATTGTTTGCAAACAAATCCGTCGCTATCTGGACTGTAGTCAGTAGGCTTTTGCTACAGTGCACATTTTTGCTCAGCAGTGGAGCAACCGTGGCGTGATAACTTCTACGGGCAAGCCCATCACCCATTCCACATTACTACTTCAACTTTTGGACGCTGTCCAGCTGCCCTTAAAGGTGGCGGTTTGCAAATGTGCTGCTCACACTGCAAGCTCTGATCCTGTTTCTCTCGGTAATGCTTTTGCTGACAAATCCGCTAAGGCCGCTGCAGAAGGCCTGCTCCATGTCCTCTCGTCTCTCACTGATCATGATTCGATGTCACACATCTCCCCTGATGTGTTGCTTGACATGCAGTCTCAGAGCCCCTCCCAGGAATGACTCTCTTGGGAATAGCGGGGTGCAACTAAAAACTGATGGTCTTTTTGTGTGACCTTTGGGCAAACCTGTCTTGCCTCGTAACTTGTTCAAATGGGCTGCTATTTTGAGTCATGGGGTCACCCATGTCTCGACAGGGGGGTATAGTGAAACAAGTTGAAGCTATTTATACAACATACGGTTTTGCAGCTTTTTCACAAGGCAATTTAAGACCTCAGAGAGGAAAGTTCCCGACTCCATTGTATCCGTTTCAGACAATACATATGGTTTATATCCAATTACATAAATGTGAAGGGAAAGAATATTGTTTTTTCTGCATTTATTTGTTTTCTGCATTTATCTCATTGTAAAAAGGTGATCTACACAGACCCAACCTAAGTACGGAAGGTGAGCAAAGTCTGGTAATAGTGCCTGATCCTGGTGCCAAGATCCAGGGTTGACACGAAAGCTAACAGAAGCCAATTTCCAAGACACCAACCCGAAGCTCAGGGTGTTGACTCTGAGGAGATCCAAAACATGAGCATTAGAGAGTCATTCGTAAAGTGCTTTAATCGGGGTGTAGCCTGCGCAAAGTCTACCATGTGCTTTTGGTTGCTTTTGCCGGTTTGCGTTATTGTTATTTTTTTTTTGGGGGGGGGGGGTTATTTTATTTGTATGGATAGAGTACCATGAGCCTCGAACATTCTTCTCTCAGGCAGCTACCAACGCTGATTCTAATCAATATGGCTCATGGGAAAAATTGCTAGACATAAGCGCAACACAAAATCCCCTTTTGATCATGTTGTTTGTACACCAGAAACCGGCCGCGTTCCAACTTGCGTGCCATGGCTTTTGTCTTGGACTTAAAATGACTCATTAATGTTTACTGTGGCTCCTAATACATCTTCTTCTATTATTTTACCTATGAAAAGTTTGAAAGGTTTTTGAAATGGTCACCCCACTACTGGGGATAAATGGCTCGGATATTGGTGGTATTTAACTGGTCACCCGGTTAGCACCGACTGGGGCACCCTTGTCACCACACAAACGCAAAATTTTTGGCCCTCTGGTTCCAGTGAAGAGGCTGTGTTCTTTGCTAAACGAGTAACTTTGAAGATTCAGGGCACAAGCCTCCTTTTGACTCTTACACTCCCTGATGGTCAAATTCGTCCTCCAAATGCCACCTTGTTTAACACTTCCTGTTGGGGTTTTCAACTGTGGGCTTGGTCCTCTGGAATTGATCCTCACTTTCCTATTGCTATTTGCATTAACAAAACAATGTCGATCGCAGACCGTCCCGTTATAAATAATTACACCGTGTCAGTAGGAGCAAAAATCACAAGGGTGCTCCTCACTGATGTAGACAGCTATTTTGTAGCCCCCACAGGAATAACCGGTCAAACCAACAACTGGCTGCTTATGGCTGAGCAAGCCGCAAAGATGGCTAACACCAGTTGCTGGTTTATATTAAACTATGTGAAACTGGAATGTAAAGGTCAAATTAAAAAAACAATCATCTCAAATATTTTTTTTAATTAATGAATATGCCAAGGCTAATTGCATGTTTATTGTGTCTCTTATTATTTCAATTGATTCTATTATTGCATGTGCTGTTCATCTGTTACTTATGAATCCACATTGACTTTCTGAGTGTAAATTGAATTTGCTGAGAATGAATCGAACATTTTATTGAACTTTTCTAAAAAAAAGATGGTGAAATGAGGCAGTAGTGAAACAGGTTTGTAGTTTGTAAAATGGTATTCCTTCCAATCTTGTACAGTCAAATTAAGCAATTTTTATTTGGTTTGGTAATGTGCCCTTCTCTGTTGTTTTTTGATTTTTAATAGTGAGACATGTGACCCTTGTATGTCTTTTTCTGACAGTATGACTTAAAGCACAATTGCTGATCAGTGAATGGGTTTAAATTAAATAAGCTAAACATGATATTTACCCAAAGTCCCTCATTATCCTCAGGCTACTCCTTTCCCGTTTGATTGGCACGAATGTACACTTTGTAAATGAATTATAGCAAATGATAATTTGGTATTTTCTCTTTTTGTTATTAGGGAGATTGGTGGAGCAATTGCAACGCCAATATTGTGAGCATGATCATGTCCAATGGCTGTTGTGAAATTTGCTAAATTGATGTTTTTGATGTTGTGGTAAGATATGACGCGTGACTGTTTGGTTTTGGACAGTGTAAGACTAAGATTAGAAGAAATCAGCAAGTGATCGGACAAGCCTGCTCCCAGATCCACAGCACAGCAGTTAGAAGGAGTGACACCGGAGCACCCCTCCGCGAGTCGTCACCTTATCGTGGTGGAGGGGTTTGCGTGCCCCTATGATCCTAGGAGCCATGTTGTCGGGGGCTTCATGCCCCTGGTAGGGTCACCCATGGCAAACGGGTCCTAGGTGAGGGGTCAGACAAAGCACGGCTCACCCAAGCCCCTTATGATGAAAACCATAAATGGACTTTGTTTTCCCTCGCCCGGACGCGGGTCACCGGGGCCCCCCTCTGGAGCCAGGCCTGGAGGCGGGGCTCGAAGGCGAGCGTCTGGTGGCCGGGCCTTCGCCCATGGGGTCCGGCCGGGCATAGCCCGAAATGGAAACGTGGGTCCCCCTTCCCATGGGCTCACCACCTGTGGGAGGGGCCGAAGGGGTCGGGTGCAATGTGAGCTGGGCGGCAGCCAAAGGCAGGGACCTTGGCGGTCTGATCCCCGGCTGCAGAAGCTGGCTCTTGGGACATGGAATGTCACCTCTCTGGCTGGAAAGGAGCCCGAGCTGGTGTGCGAGGCAGAAAGATTCCGACTAGATATAGTCGGACTAGCCTCCACACACAGTTTGGGTTCCGGTACAAGCCCTCTCGAGAGGGGCTGGACTCTCTTCCACTCTGGAGTTGCCCACGGTGAGAGGCGTCCAGCAGGTGTGGGTATACTTATTGCCCCCCGGCTGGGCGCCTGCACATTGGGGTTCACCCCGGTGAACGAGAGGGTAGCCTCCCTCCGCCTTCGGGTGGGGGGACGGGTCCTGACTGTTGTTTGTGTCTATGCACCAAACAGCAGCTCAGAGTACCCACCCTTCTTGGGGTCCCTGGAGGAAGTGCTGGAGAGCGCTCCTTCTGGGGACTCTATCGTTCTACTGGGTGACTTCAATGCTCACGTGGGCAATGACAGTGAGACCTGGAAGGGCGTGATTGGGAGGAACGGCCCCCCTGATCTGAACCCGAGCGGTGTTCTATTGTTGGACTTCTGTGCTCGACACGGATTTTCAATAATGAACACCATGTTCAAACATAAGGGTGTCCATGTGTGCACTTGGCACCAGGACACCCTAGGCCGCAGTTCGATGATCGACTTTGTAGTCGTGTCATCGGATTTGCGGCCGCATGTTTTGGACACTCGGGTGAAGAGAGGGGCGGAGCTGTCAACTGATCACCACCTGGTGGTGGGTTGGCTCCGATGGTGGGGGAAGATGCCGGTCCGACCTGGCAGACCCAAACGCTCTGTGAGGGTCTGCTGGGAACGTCTGGCAGAATCTCCTGTCAGGAAGAGCTTCAACTCCCACCTCCGGCAGAGCTTTTCCCACGTCCCGGGGGAGGCGGGGGACATTGAGTCTGAGTGGACCATGTTCCGCGCCTCCATTGTTGAGGCGGCCGACCGGAGCTGTGGCCGTAAGGTCGTTGGTGCCTGTCGTGGCGGCAATCCCCGAACCCGCTGGTGGACACCGGCGGTAAGGGATGCCGTCAAGCTGAAGAAGGAGTCCTATCGGGCCGTTTTGGCCTGCGGGACTCCGGAGGCAGCTGACAGGTACCGGATGGCCAAGCGGAACGCGGCTTCGGCGGTTGCTGAGGCAAAAACCCGGGCGTGGGAGGAGTTCGGTGAGGCCATGGAGAATGACTTTCGGACGGCTTCGAGGAAATTCTGGTCCACCATCCGGTGTCTCAGGAGGGGGAAGCAGTGCAACGTCAACACTGTTTACAGTGGGGATGGCGTGCTGCTGACCTCGACTCGGGACTTCGTGAGTCGGTGGGGAGAATACTTCGAAGACCTCCTCAATTCCACCTACACGCCTTCCATTGAGGAAGCAGGGCCTGGAGACTCTGAGGCGGATTCTCCAATCTCTGGGGTCGAAGTCACTGAGGTAGTCAAAAAACTCCTCGGTGGCAAGGCCCCGGGGGTGGATGAGATCCGCCCGGAGTTCTTAAAGGCTCTGGATGTTGTGGGGCTGTCATGGCTGACACGCCTCTACAACGTTGCGTGGACATCGGGGACAGTGCCTCTGGATTGGCAGACTGGGGTGGTGGTCCCCCTCTTTAAGAAGGGGGACCGGAGGGTGTGTTCCAATTACAGGGGAATCACACTCCTCAGCCTCCCTGGTAAGGTCTATTCAGGGGTGTTGGAGAGGAGGGTCCGTCGGGAGGTCGAACCTCGGATTCAGGAGGAGCAGTGTGGCTTTCGTCCTGGCCGTGGAACAGTGGACCAGCTCTACACCCTCGGCAGGATCCTCGAGGGTGCATGGGAGTTCGCCCAACCAGTCCACATGTGTTTTGTGGACTTGGAGAAGGCGTTCGACCGTGTCCCTCGGGAGGTTCTGTGGAGGGTGCTTCGGGAGTACGGGGTGCCGAGCCAACTGATAAGGGCGGTTCGGTCCCTGTATCACCGATGCCAGAGTCTGGTCCGCATTTCCGGCAGTAAGACGGATTCGTTCCCAGTGAGGGTTGGACTCCGCCAAGGCTGCCCTTTGTCACCGATTCTGTTCATAATTTTTATGGACAGAATTTCTAGGCGCAGCCGAGGCGTTGAGGGGGTCCGGTTTGGGGACCTCAGCATCGCGTCTCTGCTTTTTGCAGATGACGTGGTGCTGTTGGCTTCTTCAGGCCGTGATCTCCAGCTCTCGCTGGAACGATTCGCAGCCGAGTGTGAAGCGGTCGGGATGAGGGTCAGCACCTCCAAATCCGAGTCCATGGTCCTCGATCGGAAAAGGGTGGAATGCCCTCTCCGGATCGGGGATGAGATCCTGCCCCAAGTGGAGGAGTTCAAGTATCTTGGAGTCTTGTTCACGAGTGAGGGGAGGATGGAGCGTGAGATCGACAGGCGGATCGGTGCAGCGTCGGCAGTAATGCGGACCCTGTACCGGTCCGTTGTGGTGAAGAGAGAGCTGAGCCAAAAGGCAAAGCTCTCAATTTACCGGTCGATTTACGCTCCTACCCTCACCTATGGTCACGAGCTATGGGTCGTGACCGAAAGAACGAGATCTCGGATACAAGCGGCCGAAATGAGTTTTCTCCGCAGGATGTCCGGGCTCTCCCTTAGAGATAGGGTGAGAAGCTCGGTCATCCGGGAGAGACTCGGAGTAGAGTCGCTACTCCTCCACGTTGAGAGGAGCCAGATGAGGTGGCTCGGGCATCTTATCAGGATGCCTCCTGGACGCCTCCCTGGGGAGGTGTTCCGGGCATGTCCCACCGGTAGGAGACCCCGGGGACGACCCAGGACGCGCTGGAGAGACTATGTCTCTCAGCTGGCCTGGGAACGCCTTGGGATCCCCCGGGATGAGCTGGATGAAGTGGCTGGGGAGAGGGAAGTCTGGGAGTCCCTCCTAAAGCTGCTGCCCCCGCGACCCGACCCCGGATAAGCGGAAGAAGATGGATGGATGGATGGATGGACACCGGAGCAGCAGTCTACATCTAAAATATGGCCTTTGGTGTGGGTAGGGAAATCAATGTGTTGTTTGAGTCCAAAACTGTCCAGGCAGAAGGTGAAATCTGTCACGGGATCGGATGGAGCAGGGCGACCAAATGCAGCTTAGACCAGGGTTTAGTGGAGGAACTCAAAAACAGACTCGGCAAACTGACATGACTTAACAAAATAACTAGAGGACTAACCGACAGGGACGTGACAGAAAGGACGTGAAGATATTAACCGCCAACAGGAACCAAAAAAACATCAAGACAACAACACACAATGATCCGACAGGGCGTGAGAGGCAGACAGGCCTTATATACACGACAGGTAACAAGAGGCAGGTGAGAATAATCAAACTACCGTAATTTCCGGACTATAAGCCGCGACTTTTTTCCAAAATTTTGAACACCTGCGGTTTATAATCAGGTGCGGCTTATATAAGATTTTTTTCGTGATTTTTGTGATGATTTGATCACTTTTATACACTCGTAAAAAGGCTGTGGACCACTGTTGTGCGGTATCTTGAAGAAAAAAACTACAACAAAAATACTATTTTGAAACACTACTATGACTGCTGCTTATTCTGGCTGTCTTGCTTGTGACTATTATGAGCTTTAGTAGGAATGCACGGTAGATGACCTGCGTCAAAGGGCTCTAAACCAGGGGTGTCAAACTAATTTCTTTCGCGGGCCGCCTTGTAGTCATAGCTTCTTTTGGAGGGCCATTATGACTGTCAACCCAAATAAATGTATGAGCACCTCATATTATATACAGTAAAAGCTACAAAACAAACTGACAAATAACTCATTTTCAAATCAGACGAGTAAAAACTGGTCAAATATTTTTTAAAAAAGATATGATTAAAAGTGAAGACAATTTGCAAATCTAGTAATGACACACGAATTTAATGCACAATTTGTCTTCGTGGGCCACATAGAATGATGTGGCGGGCCGTATCTGGCCCCCATGCCTTGAGTTTGACACCTGTGCTCTAAACCCTTTCTCTTACTCTGCCATGTGACTCGGAGATTACACAAAGCAGTGGCGCTCTGCATTGTATTAAAACCCAATCAATCAGCATTTAAATTCAATTCTTCTGACATTTTGCTCACCAAAAACAAGTTGTAATGAATGTGAACTTTTAATGCATTTTATTCAGAAGGTTACTTTGAACCCTGATGCTTAAATGGCGGTGCGGCGTACTTATGGATTTGTACGGCCTCCAGCCTCCAGGGGGCGCTCTAGCAGGAAGCAAGAGCGAGACAGGCGAAGAAGAGATAATGCGCCGAGAAGACGTGCTAGTTTGTGTTTCGCGCATCACGCAGAACGCGATCAAGACGGACATTACTGAAAGGAAGCCTTTATACACAAACCGTCATTATGGGGGACAAAAGAAATGCATATGATGCCGCTTTTAAGCTAAAGGCA
This sequence comes from Syngnathus floridae, assembly GCF_059516105.1. Taxonomy (NCBI): domain Eukaryota; kingdom Metazoa; phylum Chordata; class Actinopteri; order Syngnathiformes; family Syngnathidae; genus Syngnathus; species Syngnathus floridae. The sequence goes on along the minus strand of NC_142420.1, from coordinate 11,655,506 downwards.
GTCGATGTTGATGACATTGTGTTGCGGCACCCTTTTCTTTATTTCGTGGTCCCATCTACTCTGGAGCTATATGTGTCGCTCGCTAGTTTAATGTAATTTAGTGCTTCGTGCATGAATAAGATTAGCATGAACAGACCCTCATCACACTCGAAGAAATGCATAAAAGCGACGACAAAAGAGAGACTGAGAAAGTGTGAGGCGAAGGATATCTAACGCTATTCCAATCGGACACTGAGGAAGACTTCGATGGTTTCAGTGCACAGGAGGAAGATGAAGACGATGAAGCGCTTTCTTTTTACTTTTACTTTAACCAGTCCTGTTAGTGCTGTGCTACCGTGTTGCTGCTGTGTTACCGCCGCGTCTCAGTGACTTTTACCGGTATGTTTACAGGCAGTGTTTGGAAAGAAATGTTAAGGTATGTTATTAAAACTTTAAAAAAGCTTTCTGTGTCTAGTCTTTCTTTGTTAATAACTCGCGTGCACACTTCCGTGTTGCTGCGGTACTACTGCTGCGTCAGAGGCTATGTTTAGAAAGACATGTTAAAGTATGTTATTCAAACTTTAAAAAGGCTTTCTGTGTACTGTCTTTCTTTGTAAAAAACTTGTGTGCACATGCGGCTTATAGTCCGGTGCGGCTTATGTAAGGAAAAAACTAAAATATCCCAGAATTTTAGCTGGTGCGGGTTATGGTCCCGTGCGCCTTATAGTACAAAAATGACGGTACTAAATTAAATAAAAATGCTATTTGAGCATTGTATTGGATTAGATTCTGGTTATTTGGACATACGGAAGCAATCAGTATTTATTGACAATCACTGGTCATCAATTTAAAATATTCTCCAGGAGCATTCTTGCTTAGTTATCAAAAATGCTCCACTGGTATCTGTTTCCAGAAACAAAGACCTAAGACCCTCTGTACTGATTAACCAGTTTGCAGAGGTAACCCCCGAATCATGTTCCGTCTCACCGCCACCCTGCTTTCTCGCAATAAATACCCTTGAAAGAGGCAAAAGTCAGACTGTTTTCAAGCACCTCTGTACCACACAGGGTGCTGATGGCTTTCTCCGCTTGCAAGCATAAAACGGGCAAACTGTCTCTCGTGTGTTTCCTGCATAAAAGGTAGAGTGGGGGAAAACTATCATTGGAAGTTAGAGTAGAGTCTCGTATTTTTCGGACTATAAGTCGCAATTTTTTTCATAGTTTGGGTGGGGGGATGACTTATACTCAGGAGTGACTTATATGTGAAATTATTCATAAATGCTCAAAATTCAAAAATCCACGATGTAGTGAAACCGCGATAAACGAACCACGTTGTAGCAAGGGATTACTGTAATATGAACTGCAACTGAAGTCAGCGGCGCGGCGCACACGCGGCGTTGTTTACATAAAGGACAAAGGATTTGATCACGGGATTTAATGACTTGGGTGACAGAGAGTGTTTGATAAAATTGTTGTTCATACAGTCCAGCCTTGGTTTTCGACCACAATCCGTTCCAGAAGGCGGTTCAAGAAGTGAATTGGTTGAATTCCGTATCTAATTTTCCCATTACAAATAATGGAAAAAAATTTAATCCGTTCCAAGACAAAAAAAAAACCGTCATTCTTAAGCATTTTTTTCATTTGAGCATTTTTGTCCGATCGCGCAACTGCAGCGCATCGCCGAACGCGCAACCGTAGCGCATCGCCAACCGCGCAACTGCACCGCGCTGGTCGCATTATTGTGACAGAGCTGTCGCTGAAATTTAGAATATATTTTTAAAGTCCTGATGTACTTTCCAAAATTTAAGTGGACCTATGTGCGCAGGGGGCTGAATTTTGTCCGATCGCGCAACTGCACCGCACCGCCGAACGCGCAACCGTAGCGCGTCACCGATCGCACAACTGCACCGCGCTGGTCGCATTATTGTGACAGAGCCGTCGCTGAAATTTAGAAAAGATTTTTAAAGTCCTGATGTACTTTCCAAAATTTAAGTGGTCCTCAGTGCGCAGGGAGGTTAATATGGTCCGGTCGCGCAACCGCAGCGCGCCGGGCGCTCACTGTCGCATTGCTTTAAGACCGTCTTTGCGTTTTAGGATGGCTTTACTGCTCCCACTTGCTTTCTTTAGAGGCATGATTAGGGGTTAATACAATCCTCAAAGTAACGAAAATACAATAACATTGGAGTCAGTTGGCATCCAGGCCGCGCGGTCGGGTTTTCTCGGGTCCTCCCGGCTCATCTCACGAGGTTGGTCCGTATTTTGTTTGACACACTGAAGCAAAAAAATCTCGAATGTTTTGTTCAAATTCCGATTTGTTCGAGAACCGGGACGTTCGAAAACCGAGGTTTGACTCTAATTACATGGGCCTGTGGAAGAATTTGAACTGTAACTGACGACAAGTCCGGCGTCAGCGGCGCAGCACACACGCGGCGATGTTTACATAAAGGGCGAAGATTTTGATCGATGGATTTAGATTAGATTAGATTCAAATTTATTGTCAATGTACACCACTAGTGCAGTACAGCGAAAAGAACTTTGACATCCAACCAGAAGTGCAAAAGGCAGTAAAGTGCATGTCACGGATTGGGTGGAAATGGAGCAGGACGACCAAGTGCAGCTTGGACCAGGGTTTATTGAAGAACGCAAACTAACAGACTCGGCAACTGACATGACTTAACAAAACCTAACAACGAGACTGACCAAAAAGACGTGAAACAAAAGGACAGGGTGACATTACCAATGACAGGAACAGGAACCAAAAAGACATCATGACATGAACACACAACCATGATCCGACCGGGAGTGAGGGGCAGACAGGACTTATATACAAGACAGGTAACAAGAGGCAGGTGGGAATAATCAAACTCATCATGGGCACATAGGAAGGGAGGGGCGAGCACACAGACAGAAACCAAGACAACCGACACTTAGTGGAACAGCTGGGGCGAAGGCGTGACAGTGCAGAGTAAAAATACTGAGCAGTAGGTACAGTGCAATCAGGTAAATATGAGGTGAGTATGATATACAAGAGGGACGAGTGAGGATATGACTGACTAAGTATTTACAATAAGGTGCAGTAGAACAAAAATTTGCAGGCGGTACTAGAATGCTAATTAGAAATATAGGGTTATAACTATATATAGTGTCTGTATAATCAGATATGAACAGATATGTACAAGCGGAATAAGAGTGATGAATAAATATATTGACTATATAGAATTATATGCAGATATGGACAGTACTATATTTATTTATTTATTTATTTATTTATTTATTTATTTATTTATTTATTTATTTATTTATTATTTATTCATTGCTCTTATTTATTCATTGTATGTGCCTTCTTGTTTTTACTTTTTGTATTGTTTACTTGAATGTTTTGTTTGTCCGTGGACCAATATAGTAAAATATTATTTTTATATTTAATAATATTTATTATTATATATATATATATATATATATATATATATATATATATATATATATATATATATATATATATATATATATATATATATATGTAAATACGTAATGTCTTGTCACCGTGGGATAGTAGGGAACGCAATTTCGATCTCTTTGTGTGTCTTGACATGTGAAGAAATTGACAATAAAGCAGACTTTGACTTATATGCAGGTAATACAGGTGTTGTTGTAGTGGGGTTATTGTGCTGCAGGGTTCAGAATGATTTAATGAGTTGGAGTGACACAGGTAGTTTGATAATATTGTTGCTTATATAATAGGAATTTGATATATACTTTATATATCGTTATATGGGCCTGTGGAATAATTTGAACTTTAACTGAGGACGAGTCTGACGTCAGCGGTGCGGCGCACACGCGGCGTTGATTAAGGATAATGGACGATCGATGGATTTAATTATTTGTAGTGACACAGATGGTTTGATAATGTTGTTTATATAATAGTTATTTGATATATAATTTATATATCGTTATATGGGCCTGTGGAATAATTTGAACTGCAACTGACGAGTCCGACGTCAGCGGCGCAGCGCACACGTGGCATTGTTTACATAAAGGACGATCAATGGATTTAATGATTTGGAGTGACACAGATGGTTTGATAAAGGTGTTCTTTATGTTATAGTTATTTGGATAACTGTTAATAATTATCCCGGATCTGCCCACATTTTTTTTTCTTAAAAGGTGCATATTTTCTGGGTCCTTAGGTGTCCCTAAGTACGAATACACCGCGCTTTTTTGTTCATGACGTCGCGTACACGAGATATGCGGCATCTATATATAGACTATGGGCTGATACGTGCACAAAAATCGGAGCATTCTGATGATTTACAAGTGTAACATGATGTAATTTATTTGAATGTTCAGAGTTAGTTGTGTTTTACACGTAACAGCTGTCTGCAACATGAAAGGGACCATTTTCGCAATTTTCAATGGGCATGCATGTGCAACGCCTCCAGTCAACAGCGGCCGTCTGTATGGGGTATGGGGACCAGTCGTAAGAAAATGCTGAAGTTTCTATGAACACAAGTTGGCTTTCATAGCCGTATTTATTGGCAACAAACTTTCTGGGAAAACGGTACAAAACCATGGTACAATAAACGCAGTGGACTGAAGATTGCGGTACCATAAACGCAGTGGACGGCCGTGATTTGTTCAGCCTTGCGCCGCCACTTCCGGTCAGAAAACGGATCAGTGCTTCTCACACATTCTGTTCCGGCTGGTGGTAACCACGGAAGCACTTCATGCACAGTGCCACGCGGCACTTGGAGCACGCACTGGACGGACGCAATTTGCAAGTCGGCAGTGCGCACTTTCGGCCTTGCTCCGCCACTTCTGGCCAGTGCTCCATGCCGTCGAAGCGTGAGTCATCGGCAACTGCGCACAGGCGTGGTCTGCCCACTCTCCGAGCTCGAGAGACGCCTGGTGCTGCAAGCAGAGTTCGGGCCACCTCGCGTCGGAAGTCCAGCAGAGACATCCCGCTATGCTCATCCAGCCGGTGCAGCACCCATGCGTTGAAGACGGCCGCGTCCAGCATCCAGGTGAATATCGGTCACCACCACTTCTTCCGACGCATGTTGATGCGGTAGAGCCCGATGCTCTGGTCGGCGCGGTCCGTGCCGCCCATGCTGCGGTTGTACAGCTGGACAACAAATGGCTGGTCCACTGCCACCTTCTTCTTCTCCTTCGCTGACCAGCGTGACGCCTTCTGCAGAGGATGCTCGGCGGCGAGGGTGGAGGCGATGGTGACCACGGCGTTATCCTTCCACCGAGTGAGCCAATCTTGTTTGCCATGTCGTACACGACAGACACGGCACCACGCGGCTTGTTCTTCATAGCTTTCTGATCTGTGATCGGGCAGGAGCGCGGGATGCAGTTTTCTCGGATCGTCCCCGTGCAAGCATAGCCCCGCCTGCGCAGCTCTGCAACTAGCGGGAGGCCGGTGAAATAGTTGTCGATGTAGACGCGTAGTGGAAGTGCACGCACAGCATCGGGGAGGTCGTCCAGAAGTCGAAGGAGCGTGCCACCGCCCTTGCCGAACTTGCGTTCCACTTCAGAGGCATCTCCACTCGCCCCCTGGTAGATGTCAAAGCGGAGCAGGAAGCCGCTGGTCCCACTGTTCAGGCACCAGGCCTTGAAGCCGAACCGCACCGGCTTGTTTCGGATTGCTTGCTTGCATCCGTGTCTTCCAAAATATTCGATCATTGCCTCGTCCAGATCAACATTGCAGTCCATTGGATACGCCTCGCCAAACCGAGCGTTGAGGATGTCCATCATGGGACGCAACTTTGTCATCCGATCGCTGAGGTTCAGGTGCGCGTTGTCGGCGCAGTGAATGTAGCGGATGATCTCCTCGAACCTGTTGCGTGATATGGCCCCAGCAACGAGGGCGCACTGGAGATCTTCATCTGTGCTCCAGTAGTGTCGGCGACTGGGGAGAGAGTGGTAACCCGAGAGCAGCAAGATCCCCAACACGCGCTTCAATTCTCCGATGGTGAGCTGGAAGTTGGAGTCAGTCACCGCCGCATACTTGATGGTCTCTCGAACAACGTGAGGATGTACATCAGAAAGGAAGAAGTCCAGCTTCTGATTTGCGCTCTTTCCGACGACAATCGTGGGGGCGGCGAGAGGGCTGGCGTCCGGGAATTTTGTCAGGCGCTTTTTACTGTTGGTCCATTTTTAGTCCACCCCATCTTTTTGTGAGCGTTTCTTCGCTCATTTCTTCAAGGTGGAGGCCTGTTGGGGCTCCTCTTCTTCTTCCGTGTCGCCATCATTATCTCCGATCACACATCCGTCGGCGAGGACCGCCACGGCGGGAGCGCAAAGCCCGAGAGATTATCGATCATTCCTCCGCCGTCTTCCTCGCCGCTGTCTTCATCAGACTCCACACTGACTGCGGGGGGAGAAACGAAGATTTCATCCACAGCTGCGTCTTCATCTTCGATTGCATCGAGGACATCCAGCACCGATTTTGTACGCGTAGACGCCCATAGTCTATATATAGATGTTTTGCGTGAAATAATACATGGAGGAAATACGTCAAGGCGAATCATCACAACAATCACATCAGTCAATAACCATTATATGATAGTTGTTCCCTAAAAGTTTCACGCCCCTATGTCGATTCTATCATAATATCCCGGAGCTTACCTTTGATCATGTTCCATCGTGAATCGCAACTGTCCGGCTTCGATCACCTAGCACGACTGACTCATACACTGGGCAGATGGCGGCGATTCCGTTTTCGACAGGTGAAAGACTGGTTATAACCGGATACAATCGGCACGAATGTTGGTCGTCATTTGAGGGCGCCAGATGTTATGGAAATTGGAGCGTCTATATATATATATAGACTATGGGCAGAAACTTCATTTGTGTTTATGTCACGTTAGCATACCGTATTGTTTAGCCTGTTGTTGCTCGTTCATGTCTGTTCTTGGTGTTGGATTTTGTCAAATAAATTTCCCCCAAAATACGACTTATACTCTGGTGCGACTTACATATGGTTTTTTTTCACACTATCGTGCATTTTATGGCTGATGTGACGTATATTCCGGAGCAACTTGTAGTCTGAAAAATACGGTAGTACTTGCAGTACTACTTGCAGAGTAGAGCAAATAGTTTGAGTTTTTTACCGTACATCTTTTTCGCATACTGATATCGATAGTTTGGACCATTGTCAAGCTTGATGCCTTCTTCACTCTCTCTGTTCAACAGAAAGACCTGCAAAAGTATATTGGCAGCACAATCTGTAGCAAAATACATTACAGTGAAAACACTTATCGCTGGGGATATACATCCCCCATTACCTGCTATAGTTGAACAATCTGCGAATAGTATATGAATAGTATTACTTCTCTCACAAGTTTAATACACATAGGCAGGAATGCATCAACAACTTTTAATTTAGAAACAAGTTTAATTTATGTTTAAATTCTGCTGCACCAAAGTCTAAGCCTAATTTCAAATTAATACAAGATTCAATCATAATTGGTCTTTAAACTCTACTTTTTTACTGTTAAACTACATTTGAATTTAATCATGTTGCACCAGAGCATTTACCTCCAGTTGAAATTGTGACTGAAATTCTATCTTAAGAGGACAGTTAAGATTGTTTTATTTGAACAAAGGCTACATTTTTTAGGTGTATAGAGCAAAACTAAGTTTCTCAAAGAAAATTGATAGAAAATTCCTTTTATAATGAAAAGGAATTTTGGATGAGAATAGTACTATAAGTAAACAGTTTTGCAGCTTAACACACATCTGTTCAACTGTCATCCATGGTAGTGACAGAAATGCAGTTATACGATGAATGGTACTGCAGCTCTTGTTTTTGCAGCAAGCTTGAACTGAGCGATGTCTCGTTTCCTTTTCTCTGTGGTTAATCTATTATAACTGTCGGGGAACTGAACCATTAATTTGGTCAGCAAATGCGACCTAGCCGAAGGTTTGTGCTAGCTGAGCGGCGAAGGTCCGTGTGTGTGTGTGCGCGCATGCAGTGAACGCTCCCTCATTCGGCCAGGGGTCTCAAATTTTGATTGGGACATGATAAACCGTTTGTGAGTGTGTGGTAAACTTCAAATACACCCCCTCAAAAAACAACATTCGCGACGTGCGCACACTAGCAAACCAATTCTCTGCCGCTCGGTGAGATACGGACTGTAATGTTTCGTTGGCGGGGGGGGTGGGCACCCGGGGGGTGGGCACCCGCGCCCTTTGACACAGGTGAGGGGGGGGGGGGACACAGGAGCACCCTTTGACACAGGAACTTGGTAGTGTTGTAGTGGTGTAGCCTATTCCTGAGGGCTTTTATGGAAAAACAAACGTGGGAAGAACTTCCAGTATGAGACTTCCAGTAAAATGCTCTCATTGGTTATAATGCGTTTTACTTTACGGAGCGGTGTTTTTGAACAGTTTTCTTCTACCCCTTTTCTAAGCGATCATTCACCCTAATTGCATTGAAAAAATGTCTTGCATGCCTTGGGAGCTCATTGCGCTTGGTGCAATTATACTAACAAGTACAAGTTGAATCTGTGACTACAACGGCACTGTTTTTTAACTGTCATAGATTACAGTATTTTCTGCACTATAAGGCACACTGGATTATAAAGTGCACCTTCATTGAACTTTTTTATTTTTTTTATATATACATATGAGTGTTAGGTTACGGATTCTAGTTATTGATCTGACTCCAAATTGCGATCAACACTTAACACATAAATTGCTATGTCCTAATCCACACACTGGCGCACCTAACAATTTTGCGAGTTCGTTCTGTCAAAGAGAAGACCAGTAGATCAATTAGACCAAATTTACCAATTATTTCTTCCTGACAAAGCGCACTAATACAGGCCTGGGTCCCGGGTCCCTCACACTAAAACTCGTGCGTTTTTGTGACCACCAAAAGACGACACATTCTTCCGGGTTGCCCAGTTTTAAAGAAACACAATATGAATATTAAAGCATGCAAAATATTGTGAGATGATTGGGCGATGGCCATCTCCTCTCCGGTCCAGGTGTCGCTGAGGTCAGACGGTTGGGTTTTCCCCTCGAAGGCCGGTCTCATAGACGTGCTGTTGTTCTCGTTCCTCACCGACCTTGAGACGGTCTCCTCCGGTACTCCCTATCCGGGCCTATTCCACAACACTTCGAAGAAAACAAGTTCATGCAGTTTGCCTGCACATTCCTCGGCCCCCACCAATCCACACGAGCACTCCAATACTAGATATGAATATGATTATAAGTTTAACACAACCTTAAAAAATATGTTTGCAAACTCCCGAAAGCACATTTTCCTTTATTCCCTCTCATGACCTCATTTATGAGGTCATCACCCGTTACTCTAGCAAACAGCTACCAGCGCGCTGTCGATCCTTCCTTCCCCCCGCTGCTCATGTTGAGTCACCAGGGTATATTGGCCCATCGGTGGCAACGGGCCAACGGTTTTCTCGATCAACCGGACAGTGAGTGACCTAATACATGGAATACAATAACAACTGCATAAAATCATAACTGTAGTAAAAATAGCCACAGCAACAAGCACAGACATGATGAGGCTTTTCTAGCTTCCGGAAGTTTTTATCCAATCAGACCAAATATCGGTGTGTACACCTGAATGATCTTTCATCTTTTTGTTCAGTGTCCTTAGTCCTTCCAACGCCCTGGTCAGTCGGCCTCCTGGTGCCGTGTTGTTTGGGATGAAAGTACAACATGCATCACCAAACATTCCACACACACCATGTTCCTTAGTCAATAGCCTGTCCAACGCAATTCTATTTTGGAACGCCATTAACGACGTTGCAGCCAATTGTTCATGAACTGCGACAAATGATTCAGCTGTATAATTACCCAGTCGTTGGACATTGTAATGAAAGTAATTAGTACGGTCTACATTTTTATTGGGAGTGATCCATAGGAAGATACTTTCGAATCCCGAGAACACTTGATTAACGAGTTTATACTTATCTGGCACACCCCGGGGCACTCCTATAGTGTCAATATATGTTGGATCGTCGTCGCTCAACCACTGGGGCAAAACGTCTCTTTTGCTTGCTTCAGGAGCCCCGCCAGTGGGGACTCCAGGTTCCAATTGAGATTCTGTATTTCAATGGGGACAACCACCACGGGCATTATCAACGACACGAGGGCACAGATACCTGATGCATTCTTCGGCAAGCGATCCTATAATTTGTCATCTCCACACCACAACCAGATGTCACTGGTCTTCCTCTGCTCCTTCCATCACTGCTGGGTGAATTCTGGCATGTCCTGTTAAAGCTTGAAAGCAAGTGAATTTGGAAAAAAAATTGTATATCACAATTACACATTGAAACCTACTCACCCATTTCTATTTTACCACTCCCCCTTTGACACATTCACCCAATGTGTCATTACGTATCAAAAGGAACCTGCAAAGCGTCCCCTCTCATCACCACACTCATTGTAGACAGGCCCACGGAACCTCTAGTTACCATCTGGGCCCCGGGACCATCACCCCAAGTCCTTGAAACTTGACTGTCCACCACACACACTCGGCAACACAAACAAAAATCATCGCACTCCTGTCAGTGAGCTTATAGCTCGGCTGACAGCGGACATTTGTACACACAAAAACAGACATCAAGTATCAAAATAAAAACAGTCATAAAATGAATCCTGGCGCCCGCGGATCATGTCCTGAAAACCACGTCATCAACAAGTTCATCATAAAAACCAAAAGGGCAAGGGTTAACATATTCTTGTAAATCCAACACAAACTTTCCACGAATGCAATCGACAACCTGCAAAAAGGAAAACAAGTTACGCAAGCAACGCGCAATCCGCTCCTTAGCTGGTGGCTGATGCTGCAAAAAAAATCAAGTCACACAGAAAAACAAAGCAGAGCGTGCTATTGTCGCAAACACGTTCAAGCGTCAAACAATTGGTCACTGTCCACCTAGTCCGTCACCCAGTCGGGTGAGCTCAAAGTCGTCACACGTCAAATCGTCCAAAGTCTTGCTGTTCGATACTAGTTCTGTCTTGTCTGACCATATCACTGAAATGGGCCTTCTCCATCGCACCGTTTTGTTGTCGATGGTGCCCCTGATTGATCATTGAGCCATGGTTCCGGTCAGAACTCATCACTTACCAGTTCCAGACCCTCCAGTCTGTACCACCCCTTCAGGTGAGAGGAATTTTATCCTCAATTGCAAACACATCACCCCAACTTCAGACCTCTCTGGCCAATCATACTGCGCACACACAGTCATAGATGATCTCATGCGCACGCACCCATCCACACACTCGCAGACACACACATCCGTCTCTATCACTCAGCTCTCCTCCCACACTAAGCAAAGTTAGTATGTTAGTGTGCAGGCAAACATTGACTCCTAATAGTAACTCTTCACATTTGGACATACTTGTCAACATGACCTATTGTAAAATCTCCAATTCAATTTTCCATAAACTCACCCATCAGATTCATCGCAAATTGTCATATATGTCTATCTGGGGGGGGACGACTGTGGGACCCGCGTGTCAGGGGAGCCTCCATAACCTCAGATTGCTCCTACAAACTCGATCTCTATTAATTATCCTAATTAAATTCAATAAAGATGGGTCCGACTATTCCCTCTGGATTTTTACGTCATCATTTGGCTCTCCCCCTTTTTCCTGTTGTCTAGCTCAAATATGTTTCTCAGTCTGCTTCTCTTTATTGCCCCTCTTGGCGAGTCTAACTCCCCCCTTTTTCTCTTCCTAAAAATCCTGCCTGTCACACCATCCAGCACCTCTCCCTAGAATGGGCAGTTTTTAATGTAATTTACGTCATTGCTGTCCAGATCTTGTATCCTCAATCTCCCTTGCTGTCAATCCCTGTTAAAATGCCAAAATGCCCCTCTTCCTCTTGACTGAATCCACTTTAGTCCAAATGTCCTATTCTAAAATGTATCTAACTCAACTTCTACTTCTTAAGCCTGACGAGCCAAAATATCAGATCTCGCTCTTGTTTCTTACCGTTTTAGCCTATTTGTTTTATCTAAATCTGTTCAATCTCTGACTATGATGCTTTTCTCTGTAGCTCTACGCATTATTCAATTTTTTATCAAATCTCCTCAGTTCTGTCAAACTCAGTGCACAATGAAGCTCCTGTCCACCTTGACCCAAGCTCCACCCAGTTTGGTAACGCCACAGCAAGGAGTGCGATTTGGCCGTCGGACACTTCCAACACCCCTGCGTCCCAGAGGCCACACAGAGTGTCTTCCAAGCCTTGGTCCGCCTCTTTCGGCCAACGATATTGAGGCCGTTTGATAGGCTGCGTTCCAGGTTTACATATGTGCAGCCAAACTAGCTGCGGTGAGGGGGAGTGGTCACTGTCTATTGCATATGTGTGGTTCACTGTGATTGCCTCCCGTAAGGTTTACCTGTATGTCAATCAAGCGATGGGATGGATTCTAGCCTATGGAAAAAAAAAAATAATTAAATGTCATGCGATCGAACAGTAGTCGCTTACTTCGGTGACGACCCTGACCACGGTTGCCGTAATGCTGAAAGCAATGCGACCTTTTAATTTACTAGTCGTGCTGAAACGTACTGAAAGATTTTGGCAGACTGCTGTGTACAACCAGTATGGATCAACAAATTCAGCAATTGATTCATATATAAGGCGCTCTGCATTATAAGCGAACTGTGGTTTTTTGAGTAAATTATCAACTTTTAAGTGCGCCCTAAAATTCGGAAAATACGGTAAATTAAACATTGTCGGTGCAACCCAGGCTTACACAAGTTGCCATTCATATGAAGTGTAGATAGATAATAGAAATAGAAGCTTATGACTTCTTCTTTGGCCATTATTTGTTGTCCTTGTTTTACATCTTGATATTTTTGCATTCAGTTTTAAAATTCTCCAATAAGGTTTTAAAATTTTGCTTCAAGCTTGAGTGATACTTTTGGTTAGAAGGGTTCAAACCAAGTGAAACATTTAAAATAATGTCTGCTGTGCATGGTGCAACATGTTTAAGTAGGCCTATTCAATTGATCAAATTTTACAAAAGTACTACTCCAAACATGCCTAAATACGTTAAATAAATGCTGTTCCCTAATCTTGATTTCAAAATTGAACAAAATAATCATGATTATGATTTTAGTCAAAAGTGAGCAGCCCTACCTCAGCAAGTCACTATATACATTATATTGAATGGCGCTGGTATTTAAACTCACATTTTAAATGCATTGCGAATGCAGAACACCATTTTTCATTTCTGAGTGCCAGGTCCTCAATACTGACATGTTTCTACTTGCAATTTGTTATCACCTGACCAAAGACGCCAAGAATATTTCTGCGACTATGTAGCCATCGTTTACTAAAAAGAGCTCTCAGGTGCTGCCAGGTCAGCCACCATCCGGTGAGGGTGACCCCATCACCATATCCACTCAGCAGTTCTGTCTCCTGAACTTCTGTAAGAACACATTACAATTCAATGTAATTCGGGGTTTTTTTGTGCAGAAATACTACTATGTAAGCAAGGTGGTGGCAATTACTGTATGTCTTCATACAACCACAGAATGAACATCCAATTAGATTTTACTGTTTTCATATCGATGCTGCTAACTGCATCGCTAGTATCACTATTAACCCTTGATGTCTCCTCTCAACTTAATACATTCATGTATAGATGGAACGACAATGTTAAATACATGTTGGATACCACTTAAACATTTCAACATCAATAAAGCATGTTTTCACAATAGTCAACATAACAGATAATCCACGTTAGCCATAATAATGGGTTCTTCTAACTTTAACATATATAGTGATATTGTTCAAACTGTTACAGATTAAAATTATGCCAACAGCATCTCGTGAAATTTGGAATTACTACTCTAACACCATCTCCTGGTGAAATTTGGAATTACTACATGTTTTAGGATTGCCAAATAGCCTGGGGCAAATCCAATACCCAACTACGTACCATCCGAACCTCCATGCCACTTGACAGTGTTTCTTCAAGCCCTCTGATATGACCCAATAGCAGTAGCAATATTATTTGTATTGACAGCAATATTGTTAATGCCATCTCATGAAACATTTTTATCATTTAACTTTTTACATACACACACCGGCTGAGACGCGCCAAACGGACACCCTTTTTGGGAGAAATAGGGGCGCGCCTTTTGCAAATTCGTGCGCTGCAGGCATATTGTCACGGATCGGATGGAACATGGAGCAGGGCGACCAAGTGCAGCTTGGACCAGGGTTTATTGAGGGAAAAGGGAAGTGGAACGAGGCATTGAGGAAAGCAGACGAGAACTGGCAAACTAATAACATGGCAGACTGACCGACAGGGATGGCAAACAAAACCAGACTCGAAACAGACAGGAACCACAGGGACAGCAAACGGGACGACAGCGACGATCCGACAGGGAGTGAGGGGCAGACAGGACTTATATACACGACAGGTAACGAGAGGCAGGTGGGAATAATCACACTGATCATGGGCACACAGGAGGGGAGGGGCGAGCACACAGACACACGAACAGAACTATGAAACGATCGGGGACGAGTCCTGACACATATGCTGCTATTAAGGGGGAATTCTGATTCATCAACATGTGCACACGAGTGCAGAGATTTTCCGTATATGCTAAATTTGTATAAATATTCCTATGCGTGTATGAGTAAATGAGGCCCAAAGTGAGTGTAAATGGTTAGGGTTAGGGTTAGGGTTAGGGTCTGCACAGGTAGCATATATGCAGGGTTGCAGGGGTCGTGCATACAATTTTAGTGTGGTTTTCAAAAGAGTACAATAGGTTATTGTTTAATATAGCCCAGTGGTCCCTGAGGACCGCGTGAGTCGCCCGCAGGGCTGTTCTAAAATTAGCTCAAATAGCAGCACTTATCTGCATCTATTTATTTTATTTTTGCTATTCTTGTTTAAATCACACTGACAAGTGAACTGGAAATGACAATAACACAAATAAATTGCTAAATTGAGCAATTTGGCTATTTCAGAAGTGTGTCAAACTGGTAGCTCCTTGCCTTAATCAGTACCTAGGAAGTAGCCCTAGGTTTAAGAAAGGTTGATGACCCCTGATATAGACCATTAAATGAATTATGTGGCTCATTTTCCCTGACCCACCAAAGTCATGGATGAATTGAAGATTTAGAGCACACCTGGACAGAGTAATTTGTACGGATGGGTATTGATACTAATTTCCTGAATCAACAATATTTCTTAAATATCAAGGAAATGTTTAAAAAGTCTGGAACCATTAATTGAAATATGCAGCAGCAGTAACTGGTCAAAATAAAAAAAAATGTTTTATCACCTAAGTACAAGAACTTTTGACCTATGCCATAAGTGCAACTGTGGAGGGTTTAATGAGCAATATCGGTACGCGCACATGCACACACACCTATCCCAGGCTCTTCATGTTGCCTCCGTTCCCTCTGCTGTGTTTGGGATTGTTGCTCTAGTTCCACTTCAATTTCACTTTCCTCCGCCAGTTGTAGAAAGATCTGGACAATGTATGACTCTTTCACATATTTAAATAGTACATCAAAGGTGTAAGGGTATATGGAAGCTTTTGAGAAAAATCTTGTGAAAAACCTATGTGTTTTTATGTGGGCAGAGATTTGCTTACTTCCTCCAGTTTACAGTCAGACAAGCCATAGCTGGTAATTCCAATCTCACTGAGATTATTTTCCAGTTCAGACAGAAGGCCAGCTAGGCGGCCGTCCTTGGAGGCTTCCTGTGGTAGTCTGATCACTGCTTCATGCGCTGAGTCATCCATAAGCCTGGCACTTGGACAGTGGCGCTGTGCCAGAGATAGCAGCGCTCTCATGGCTACCACATGAAATGCCAATCAGCACATACTCATAAAATGCTAATCAATAATACTCAAACTGTGCCTGTATGATCATCTGAAATTTACTTTTTAAACATGTCTCTCGTGTTAGATTTACATAAAACACTCACGTGAGCATTTGTCCACATTGGTATCCAGACTGGATGGGTCTACATTCCCTAATGAATCACTGTCCTGAAACATATTACATTTGCGCTGATTTGGTATCTTGAATCTTTCAGAGCTAAAAAAAAAACCATGAGCTATCTTCAAGACCCTGTAAAGTAAATTGTTCTGATATACATGTTTGGATAAAACTGCTGAAAATGTGCAAAAAGAGAACTGTCTCGTACTCCATTGTGAAGCTACAAGGTAAACTGCTCATGTTTCAGTTTTCTGGATTTTTTGGGCATTGCTAAAAGGGCACCCATCTGTTTGGATCAGTGACTATGACCCATTTCGACCACAATAATGTGTGGTTGGATATGTTATGCTAAGATAGCTAAAATGCATCTTCCCTGGACATCACAATGCAACTGTCAGTTTGTCAATATTTAAATGCCCAAGTGTTACTTGTGTTATTCATAGTAAACCTAATGCATTGTGGATACTGTATACTGGTTTATCTAGAACATTTTAGTGGAGTAGCCCCCAAGATAAAACCCATGTTAGAACATTTGCATTCACCTGTAATCTCGCATACCAGCAAACCTGGCCTTTAAAAATCTCTCGTCCGGCCCTGATGCATTGTGTTGGTTTTGTTCATTTAACAAGGTGATGTTCATGCACGGCTCATTTTGTGCATCAGTAAAAAACTTCTGAATTTGAAGAAAAAAAAAATTCACTAAAGAAGGCTTCGGTGAATGCGCCTATGAAACTGGTGGGGTTCGGTACCTCCAACAAGGTTAAGAACCACTGCTTTAGAGGGACTTGAAGGTAATCTGTTTGAAGAGAATTATACTTCTAAATTGACTTTTAAGTACTAAAATAAAAAAATTAAGTGGTGAGAGAATGCAAGGTAGGATAATTGTGTTCGTGCCTTTTTGACCACCGTTAGGGAATAGCCAGATCCCAGTTTGGACTTAAGAAAAAGCGATGAGCCACAGCAGTACAGCTTTCCCTGGGAGATGATGGCAATACGATCACTAAGTAGTTCTGCCTCGTCCATGTAGTGCGTACAGAGCAATATGGTTTGGTCTGAAAGACAAAAAAAATGCATTCATTGTCATATGGTTAGCATGAATGGAACTAAGATACCTCGAGCATTCTTACTCGACCCAAAAATTCACCAACAAAAATTTTTTTAATAATTGAACTGATGTTATGCCATCTTGAAGAGCAAAAGAATGATAGTATGCACCTCAAACTGATAATTTGAGCAAAAGAATGATAGTATGCACCTCAAACTGACAATCTAAATTCACCTTTGCGATATTTCAGGAACAAATCCCAAATGCGCCGACGGGAGAATGGGTACACCCCTGATGTAGGCTCATCCAAAATCACTACCTTGGTGCTTCCGACAAATGTAAGCATCACCGAGAGATTCCTCTTCATTCCCCCTGTTAGGATATAAAAGGGGATTTTGCAATTTCCCCCAAAAAATAACTGATTTGTTGAAGCAGTCAGACATACATGATTAAAATTTCCGGTTGATTGGTTGTTTTTTTTCTGCCGCAGAGGTTTCTTGAAAATCAAATTAGAGACGGATATGGTGGCAGAGAGGACAACATTCTTTACAGATCGTTTTACTCGTGCCGCTGTCAGCTCATTCTGTAGTTTTGACATTTGATCAAATGGCAATCTCTCATTTCAACTTTTGGCTTTGTAGAACAAGATTTTCCTCCCGTAATTGTTACCATAATAGAAACTTATGAGCTTACCAGAGAGTTTTTTTACTTGTTCGTGACGTTTATCAACAAGTCCGACTTCATCAAGCCAACACTCCAGGTCAGACATAACCTCTTCTTCAGACATACCCTTCAGTCATCCATAAAACCGTACATGCTCCTCCACTGTTAGACTGCAGCAAAGAGAGAGAGGCAATGTGACGATGACAGTTATTAAACATTGCTGCTCATAACCATAAATTTGCAAGGTGACTAAAACAAGGTGACTAAAACATGTAACAGTTGAACATGTGGATTCAAACCTTTACAGGTAAAAGGACTTTGAACTTATGTTCAACGTTCAAATTTCACTTGGACAGCCATTATTTGTAACTTTTTGCCATTAGTTCCGCTTCTTCTTGAACAAAAGGGCCTGCCTTTCTACTTCCTTGCATTTGGGGCCTCCTCTCCTTGCAATTCACAACTGTCTCCACGTGATTACCATTAATCAGTGACGTCACATTGATCTGTGAACTCTGTCCTTTTTTTTCAACCGACTTCTCAACTTGAACCTGCCACTTTGAAGGCGTGTTCTTGTGCACTTTTCCAAGTTGGAAGTTCCAAGTCTGACATCCCACTTTCCTCGAATGTATTGTGATGGTGCAAGAGTATTTTTTAAATTATGGGATTCATTAGCATAGTAGACACAAGACAATCTTTACGCATCAAACAATACATTGTGTTGTGGACAAACTCCTAGGGTCTTTCGGATGATGTCCATGTTGCAACGGATGTCCATTCCATTGATGTACGCCGTCCCCGAGGTGGGTGGGAACAGACCAGTCAATATAGATCTGACACATGCACACGCACACACCCCCAACACACACACATGCACAGTTTTGTCATTAGTATACATGTCATATTAAAATGGAATTATCTAAATAGCATTTAGCAATATGAAAGTAACTGTGTAACAAGTACAAAGTAAATACAACTGAAATTTAAGTATTTGTGTCACAGGCAGTAATGGAGCAGGGCGACCAAATGTAGCTTGGACCAGGGTTTATTGAGGGAAAAGGGTGGTAGAGGAGAGGATGAGGGGAACAAACAAGCAGGAGAACATGGCAGGAACAAACTTGGAAAAACAGGGGGGCAAACTAATAGGACGGGCTAACAAAACAACAACGGGACTGACCGACAGGGGTGGCTGTTAGGGTTTACAGATTATCTTGATCGTATGATTATGTTGGAATGTAGACTAGAATTATTAACTTTGTTTAAACCTTTTACCATTCCTTGACTCTGAAAAGTTTAACCATTCAGTTGTTGAAACTTTCCAAATGGTGTGGAAACATTCTTGCTTAGTTAGTTATCTAAAATGCTCCACTAGTTCCTGTTTCCACGACCTTGTAAAACAATGAGCTGGGACCCTCCGCACTGATTAACCAGTTGCTGAGGTGACCACCAAACATGTCCAATGTCACCCCCACCCTACTTGTTCTCAATAAATATGCTCTTGCAAGAGACCAAAGGCAGACTTTGTTCGAACATTGCTGTACCTACAGTAACGAGCAAATTCTCCACTTGCAAGTGCTTAAAGGGCATACTGTCTCCCGTGTGGTTCTTGCAAAATAAGTTAGAGTGAGCACCACTCTAACAGTGGCTAACAGAAACAGAACTGAGGCAGGGTAACAAGAGGAACCGACAAACTAACAGAGGCAGAATAACAGGAAGAACCGAGGAACTAACAGAACAATCCGACCGAGAGTGACACGCAGACAGGACTTAAATACAAGACAAGTAACGAGACGCAGGTGACGATTACACTGATTATGGGGGGCAAGTGCAGGGACGCGAACGGAAACCATGACAACACTGAGGAACACACAAGGAAACAATTGGAGACGGGACGTGACAATTTTGGCATTAGATAATGGAAAAAGGGACATAGCTGCAGCTTTAACTGAGACAAACATTTGTGAAACATTGCAAACCTCAATCTGCTAGTACATGGCAGTAGTTTTTCCTTCTCCATTATGACCCAGAAATGAGGTGATCTGTCCCTCATAGAAGTTCATGTTGAGGTGGTTGACAGCCATCATGTCTCCTCTCTTGTAGATTTCACCAGGTTTTTTATGCTGATACCAAGCACCAGGTCACTTGGATCTGCCTCAACGCAATCTAAATTCACAAAAAAAAAAAATGCTATGAAGAGACTATCAACTGCTATATCAACAAACTACACCAATGTTAAAATGACCATACAATAATTTAAATATAGTATGCCCTGATTTTTGTCCCTGAAGATCACACACTGACAAAATCATAACATAGGTCAAAATGAGTCTGTGACCTTAAAGTGTACACGAGGAGGTCCTAGATGTGGTGTACCCCATGTCTGTGTCTAGTCTTATATTTGCCAAAATAATCCCCCTCTCTATCATTTAATACACGGCGTCATGTTGGAATGGATCATGTCATGATGTTAATCCACCACTTGCAATTGAGTGGATTGCTAGATTGCTTGTCAATGGATGGAAATCTTTCTTTGTGTGGGTGCATGTGCGTGCGTCCGTTCACAACTGCCATCCCAGGTAAAATTGCTGAGGTGTCAATTACATTACAATCGATTATAACAGAGTCGTGTTATTAAAAAACAAATTTCAAATTACCATATTTTCTGCACTATAAAGCACACTGGATTATAAAGCACACTTTCATTGAATTTATTTTATAAATTACTTCATATATAGGGCGCACCGGATTAAAAGGCGCATAGAAAAGAAAGCTACAGCATCAAACAGGTTGACTAGGGTTGCGGTATGCATCCACTAGATGGTGCTGTGCTAAAGGGAATGTCAACCCAGTCAATGAGGTAAAGTCCAACTCCCTTTCCGTATGAAAGTGATACGGTTTAGCTTCTTACTTGGTCCGGCAACCCCACCCATTTTTTTTTTTTTATTGTCATGAACTTTCTTTAGTTGAAAAGAAAGAAGCGAGTGCGTGCGTTGATGCGTAATGCGTTGATTAGCTTGTTAGCTTTGGTGAAGGGCTTGTTTATGTGCTGCGGTGAGGAATGGCGGTTCACTGTGACTGCCTCCTGACAGGCTTACTTGTATGTCAATCAAGTGATGGGATGGATTCTAGCCTATACAAAGAATGTTGTCTTTTTAAATGTCATGCGATCGACCAGTCGTAGCTTACTTCAGTGACGCATCTGACCACGGTTGCCATAATGCTGAAAGCGATGCAACCTTGTAATTCACTAGTCATACTAAAACATACTGAAATATTTTGGCAGAGGGCTGTGTACAACCAGTATGGATCAACAAAGTCATCAATTGATCTATATATAAGGCGTTCTGCATTATAAGGCACACTGTTGTTTTTTGAGTAAATTTTGAGTAAAAAGCTCAGTAGCCAAGTGGTAGAGTGTCCGCCCTGAGACTGGCCGGGTCATACCAAAGACTATGAAAATGGGACTTGTTTCCTTGGAATTGGGGGGTTTGATCACCAAATGATTCCCGAGCGCGGCATCGCTACTGCTCCCCTCTCCCCGAGGGGATAGATCAAAATCACAGGGGGATGGGTTAAATGCAGAGGACACATTTCACCACTCCCAGATGTGTGTGACGATCATTGGGACTTTAACTTTAAGTTTTTAAGTGGACCTTATAGTGCGGAAAATATGGTATACTTTTGGACAAAAGCCAGTTTGTAACAATTGGCTCCCACCTGAACCATTAACTAATTTCCCCTTAAATGACGCAATTATAGCTTAATACAAATGATCATTATAATTATAGTAAAACACAATACGTATATAAATGTGTTTATAGTACACTGTATTTTTATTGCTTGATGGCTGCACAATGCTGTCTCACTTGCTACTACCCAAAAATCTACCGTAATTTCCGGACTATAAGTCGCGTTTTTTTTCATAGTTTGGGTGGGGGGGCGACTTATACTCAGGAGCGACTTATATATGTTTTTTTTCACAAATTTTTACTTGATCATTAAGACATCACTTACAAGTATAGTTGACCACTTCCCATGTTATTTTTAGTATAGTTGATCACTTCACATGCTTTTATATCTTTATCTTGAACATATTCAAAACATAAAAAATAGAGAAAACATCAAATAAAGCAATTAACACTTTAAAGCACCATATCCAAGTCCACTGTCTGCTGTATGTACACTTGCTCCATTTTTGCTCCTATTATATTTATTATTATTAATAATTATTATTTGTTTATTTATCATTTATTCAACACTCTTATTTATTCATTGTTTGTGCCTTCTTGTTTTTTTTTGTGTTGCTTGTATGCACATGTGTACTATCTCACCAAGGGATAGTGGAAACGTAATTTCAATCTCTTTGCGTGTCTTAGTATATAAAAAAAAAAAAAAAAAAATCAACGATAAAGCAGACTTTGACTTTGATAAAACAACCAAAAAAAAATTATATTTTCAGACGAAACTGGATGAGGGCGCTCTAAATTTCACCGTTGGCCGTGACTCATCAACTGGGTGGGCTTAAGAAAAATGGCACCAAAGAGAAACTCATATTTTGCACGTTCCAAACTTCAAGTTGTAAAATATGCAGCTGAAAACAGTAATCGAGCAGCAGAAAGAAAGTTTGGAGAACCGTGATGTACCAATGGATTACTATTTCAAGTGACGTCAGTAGCGCGGCGCGGCAGTTGTTTACATACAAACGTGCCCACACAAGGACATCATTAGCGGTGATCATTTCTAAGTGACACGGAGGACAAAGAGTTTGAAGGAATTAAGGATTTGGAGTGACATAGAAGGTTTGAAAAACTATTATGGCTTTTACGCACGCCCGGTCCTACTCTACTGAGTCGGGGGCCGGCGCTCGGCCGAGTGGTTGTCCGCGAACGGTGCGCGGGGCTCGGACATGGCCATTACGCACGCCCGGTCTGTCTGGAAGTCCACGCCGCCACACGCTTGGAAGTTTGTTTTGTTTAATAAAGAGCCGTTTACCAAACCCACGTCTATCTTTGTACTTTGTTAACGCTACAATATAGTTATATAGTAGATCTGTGGAATAAAGACGAGGCTGACGTCAGGGCGCACGCGCGGCGATGTTGACAAAGGACGAGGAATTTGATCGATGGATTTAATGGAATTAAAATGCACGGATGGTTTGATAATATTATTGGCTTGTATTATAGTTATTTGAAATATAGTTCATCTATCGTTATATGAGCCTGTGGAATATAAATGCAAGCGTCCTCACCGTGCGCACCCATTGTTGACAAAGAACGATCGATGGATTTAATGAATTGAAGTGACACCGATGGTTTTATAAACATGTTATTCATGTAATAGTTGTCCTTAATCACTCTATATGTTACGTCAGGCCCGTTCTCAGCTCTTTGTTTGTGTTTGTCACGTTAGCATACCTATCGTTTAGCCTGTTGTTGCTATTTAATGAATTGGAGTGACACCGGTGGTTTTATAAACATGTTATTCATGTAATAGTTGTCCTTAATCACTCTATATGTTACGTCAGGCCCGTTCTCAGCTCTTTGTTTGAGTTTGTCACGTTAGCATACCTATCGTTTAGCCTGTTGTTGCTATTTAATGAATTGGAGTGACACCGATGGTTTTATAAACATGTTATTCATGTAATAGTTGTCCTTAATCACTCTATATGTTACGTCAGGCCCGTTCTCAGCTCTTTGTTTGAGTTTGTCACGTTAGCATACCTATCGTTTAGCCTGTTGTTGCTATTTAATGAATTGGAGTGACACTGATGGTTTTATAAACATGTTATTTATGTAATAGTTGTCCTTAATCACTCTATATATTACGTCAGGCCCGTTCTCAGCTCTTTGTTTGTGTTTGTCACGTTAGCATACCTATCGTTTAGCCTGTTGTTGCTATCGTTTAGCCTGTTGTTGCTCGTTCATGACTGTTTTTCGTGTGGGATTTTGTCGAATAAATTGCCCCCAAAATGCGACTTATACTCCGGAGCGACTTATATATCTTTTTTTTCACTTTTTGGGGCATTTTATGGCTGGTGCGACTTATACTCCGGAGCGACTTATAGTCCGGAAAATACGGTACTTTTAACGTGTGAATTATGTGCCTTTTAACTGGCTCATATTTAGGACCTCACTACATTGTGCAACTGTCTAACCTGTGGCCGAAACTTCAGCTGTGTCTGGCTCATATTTCTGAGCTCACTGTATTGTGCAGCTGTCTAACCCAGACATGGGCAAACTACGGCCCGCGGGCCACATCAGGCCCACGGGGCTGTTTAATCCGGCCCGCCAAACCTGAATAAATTGTATTGTTAAACTTTTTCTTTGGTCATTTTCCCTGCAATTACCATGTTTACCCAATAGATGGGGAAGCGCCGGCCCGGGCATTTACTCCCGGAAGCCGTGTCAGAAAGCTCGGTGCACAGTCATAAGTGTGTGTACGTACTAAGTAGTACGGACCCGGCGCACTCCGCGCTCTATTTCCATCAGTGCCGAATTTTGAGTGTGGGCTGTGACGTCAGCATTCACGTAATTCGCGCGCTGAGCTTTCAGATACAGTTTTAATGGCACCCACAAACCTTCCCCTGGAGTCCTTCCATTAAAATGAGTGGCCCGTGGAAAAGAAAGGTGGACACTAAGTGCCGAGTGTTTAAAAAAAGAGTGGACAATTTGGCTCGACCTTCATGTGTGAGCAGACGTTCAGCCACATGAACGTCAACAAAGCCCATCACAGATCTAGGTTAACGGACCGACACCTCGGCTCTGTCCTAAGAATCACCACAACAAATTTTACTCCAGACCATGATGCACTTGCAAAAAAGGGAGACCAACAATACTATTGATTTCTTTATTACTTTATTTAGATGTATTCTTTCACTGATTCTTCAAGATGATGTACTTGGTCAGAATGTTTGCCGTTTGATGTGATTTCGCCTCATTAGATAAACATGTTTCATAAATCTGACCTGCAGGCGCTGAAGTGATGGAAACTATTATTCATAATAACAGTGTCGTATATAATGAGAATCACTGATAGTAGTTTTTTGGTGAAATATTTTTTAATGCTGTTAATAAATGCATTTGTTTTCAAAAAGCTTTTTTTGAATATCCATGCTTTACTACCTACTAAAAGTACAAACCTTTTATGCAATGACCTTTACATGTCATTTTTATTACTTCACACAAACACTACATCCATCTGCTCCTGGTTCGGCCCCCCGGTCTAAATTCAGAACCAAATTCGGCCCGCCAGTCAAAAGGTTTGCCCACCCCTGGACCTGTGGCCAAAACTTGGGCTATCAGGAAGAGTATTAAACCCATAGACTGTGTTAGAGTCCACTAAGTTATCTGCATTAGTCAGTATGTAAGTTTAACCTTCATCCAGGTCCTTAGAAGCTGACGGAATCTGCCCGCTGACCACCACCAGAACTCCTCTCCAATAGTTGATGTCAAAGAGAAGTACCATGGCTGAGGTATGCCATATTCACCTGTAGCATACACATCATCCAGGTATGTTATTGTTACAAAACCAGAATCAAAGCAATTTTTGCCATAGTAATTAATTAGAAACAATAAAACGAAATACATGAACACTAAAATTTAAATATTCAGTTCAAGTCTGTCATTGTGCCTTTGGATACTGATGGATTGGCTTCTCAATTTGAACCCAAGTCAGCCACAAGAAGGATTTCTTCAAACAGCCAATTTGAAAATACGGTAATCGTTCGCCACTTTGTGCTTCACCTATTGTGTGGCTTCACTATTTTGCGGATTTTTATGATAATTTCATGGAAAAAAATAATTTGTGGCAAGCTGACCAGGAATGACGGAAAAAGTATTTAAATACATGCCCTCCTGATGAGCGGGTAACAAGGGACAGATGGCAGCAATGAGCGGCTTTCGCGCAGGGCGCACAGTGAGCAATGTGCTGACTAATCACAAGCGCGGGAGGCAGCAGCCAGCCACGCGCGAGGGAAAAGAATCAGCCGGTGCAGGAAGAGTTGGGACTCGAGTCACGGGACAATAGTATAGTTGTTCTTTTACTGTAAAGCAAGGGTGTCAAACTCTGGCCCGTCGGCCAAATTTGGACAAATTCTGCACCGACTGCGTGTCAATACTAAAATTACAAAGTGTCTTTACAAATAGAGATATTGCTAGCAAGTTCTATTATCTATCATTCATCTTTTTTATATATTTAACAGTTTTTACTAGTCTTTGATTTCATCAGTTTGTTGTGTACACGTTCATACATTTATTTGGGTTGACAGTCATAACCTGTTTCTACATTAATGAACGTTGGTGTACCGATGTCATGGTGTTGAAAGAGTTTTGCAGCCCTCTCCTAGAAACACTTTTCATAAACTGCCAGCCGTTCTATTCACCACGGGAGTTCTCCTCGATCGTCATGGCAGCTGTTTACATCCCACCACACGCACGTGCGAGTGAAGCCACGCAGATGCTGGCTGACCAGGTGACAGACATGGAGAAACTTCTACCAAATTCACTAATCATTGTTCTGGGTGATCTTAACAGGGCAAACCTTGCACACGAACTCCCCAGATACAGACAGCACATAACGTGTCCCACCAGAGGGGCACAGACACTGGACCACTGCTACACCGTAATTAAGGATGCATACCACTCTGTGGCTCGTGCCGCTTTAGGACTCTCGGACCACTGTCTAATTCATCTGATCCCTGCCTACAGACAGAAACTAAAAACTTCTAAGCCTGTGGTGAGGACTGTCAGGAAGTGGACAGTGGAGTCAAGGCAGGACCTCCAAGCCTGCTTTGACTGCACCGATTGGAGAGTTTTTGAAGCTGCAAATTCAGACTTGCATGAACTCACTGACACTGTCACATCATACATCAGTTTTTGTGAGGATCTGTGTGTGCAGACTAAGACCTTCTGCACGTACAACAACGACAAACCTTGGTTTACACCGAACCTTAGGAGGCTGCGCAAAGTCAAGGAGGAGGCCTACAGGAGCGGCGACCGGGACCTGTTCAAGCAGACCAGAAACACACTGAACCGAGAGGTCAGGAAAGCCAGGAGGTGTTACGGGGAGAGCCTGGAGAGACACCTCTCTGCCAATCCTGATCCCTCAACAGTGTGGAAAGGCCTGCAGAGCATCACGGGCTTCAAGAAACGAACCCCCCGTCCTGTGGCGAGCCCAAGGCTCGCTAACCAGCTAAACAGGTTCTACTGCAGGTTTGATCGGTCCTCCCACACAACGGGACCTTCTGCAGCACAATCCACATACTCACCTCCCCCCACAACTGCTCTGTCCACACCTCCATCACCGTGGTCACCGACTCTCTCTCTTGCAGAGGCCGCGCCCGCACTCCAGATTCGCGAGGAGGAAGTGCGCCAGATGTTCCGGAGACAAAAGATCAGGAAGGCACCGGGCCCAGACGGCGTGTCACCTTCCTGCTTGAAAGTCTGCGCTGAGCAGCTGGCGCCCACCTTTGCACGGATCTTCAACCGTTCCCTGGAGCTGTGTGAGGTGCCCTCGTGCTTCAAGAGCTCCACCATCGTTCCAGTGGCCAAGAAGCCCGCCATCACAGGTTTGAATGACTATAGACCTGTCGCACTGACATCTGTGGTCATGAAATCTTTCGAGAGGTTAGTGCTGAACTACCTGAAGGATGTCACAGGCCCCCTGCTGGACCCCCTCCAGTTTGCCTACCGGCAAACAGGTCGGTGGATGATGCGGTCAACATGGGACTGCACTACATCCTGCAACACCTGGACACCCCAGGAACGTACGCCAGGATCCTGTTTGTGGACTTTAGCTCGGCGTTCAACACCATCGCTCCTGACATCCTCCAACAGAAGCTCATCCAGCTCGCGGTGCCTGCCTCCGCCTGTCAGTGGATCACCAGCTTCCTGACCAACAGGAGACAGCATGTGAGGCTAGGAAGCATCACATCTGACACCCGGACCATCAATACTGGAGCCCCTCAGGGGTGCGTCCTCTCCCCACTGCTCTTCTCTCTCTATACCAACGATTTCTCCGCAGGTGACTCTCCTGAAGTATGCAGACGACACCACTCTCATCGGACTGATCCAGGACGGTGATGAGACTGCGTACAGACAGGAGGTGGAGCGGCTGGTCCACTGGTGCAGCCAAAACCACCTGGAGCTGAACCCGCTCAAGACCGTGGAGATGACAGTGGACTTCAGGCGAGGCCCTTCACCACTTTCACCCCTCACTATCCGCAGTAATACTATTCTCTCCACAAACACCTTCAAGTTCCTGGGAACCACAATCTCTCGGGACCTGAAATGGACCGGCCAAATAGACTCTGTCTGGAAGAAGGCCCAGCAGAGGCTGTACTTCCTGAGACAGCTCAGGAAGTTCAACTTGCCGCGGGAGCTGCTGAAGACCTTCTACACTGCCATCATCCAGTCTGTCCTCTGCACCTCCATCACTGTCTGGTTTGGATCGGCCTCCAAACAAGACAAGCACAGACTGCAACGGACAATAAGGACTGCAGAAAAGATAATTGGAATCAGCCTCCCATCTATCCAAGACTTGTACCTGTCCAGGACCAGGAAACGTGCAAGTAACATCTCTACAGACTCTTCTCACCCAGGTTGCAGTCTGTTTGAACTACTCCCCTCCGGACGGCATTATAGAGCTCTGTACACTAAAACCAGCAGACACAGAGAAAGCTTCTTCCCCCAGGCTGTTGCTCTGATGAACTCACACCACTCTTAGAGTCTCAGAGTCATTACTGTGCAATGCCATCCTACTCTCCACACCTTTTTTGAATTGTCTACACTGTTTGTACTATGTGTCTTCTCTGCATCCATTGCAGCCTGGTCATCCTAGAAGAGGGACCCTCCCATCTGTGGTCTCTTCTCAAGGTTTCTCATTTCCCCTAGCTGGAGTTTTGAGTTTTTCCTTGCCCTCTTGGGAGTTTAAGATCAGGGGATGTTTTGAGAATATCTGCCATTTTTCACATGTCCTGAGTGTTGTTGTTAGTCACCTAAATGTTGAACAGAGGCTGTGATTTACCGAAGTCAAATTCCTTGTTTGGCACGCTCAAACATGGCGAATAAAAACTCTTGAATCTTGAATCTTAAAAAGCTTATTTCTGCAAGAGCTTGATTCAAGATGTAAAGGCAAAGCCGGTGTCCGGTATCATATGGCGAGCAATTAAACCTCTTCTCCTTGGAAAACTGCTGCACACACCAGACACGCTTGCAGTTCAACAAGTCATGAAAGTGGTATAGAGGTCCAGACTTGAATGTAGAGACTTTAAATTTTGGTTTTAGAACAGTCAGACAAATGCGTGTATACTTTTCATATTTGAGCTCTCCCTGTCAGAAAACTGAACAATTTAATAAGCAATTGCACATATTTGATCTCCCTGTAAGACAACTGAAAAATTGATTAAGCAATTGCACATATTTGAATTTTCACCTGTCATTTCTTATAATTGAAGATGAACAAAACTTTTCAAGACCTGCAGATCTTCAGGGACCTGAATGCTTGGCTGAAGGTGGGATCAGAAATAAAACAAACAACGGAGACTAGAGTGGAGATTTCACTTCTACAGGTTCAACTCCCTATAGACAGTCTGTTCATGGAAACTCGTGTTTTATTCATGAGAAAACTCTTTTTTCTCAATTTTTAGTACCTTATAGTAACTATGTGTGTACATGGTTACTTGGTGGGGCCAGGGTTTGTTTCAGCTTCCCTACATTACTAAACTGGTCAACCAGGAACTAGAACACACATCATGGACAGCGTCAAGCATGGCACATTACTTGTCCAGTCCTACACCAGATGCGCCTGGAGAATTTTCAACGTGGCAGGACGTCTACAAAGAACTCAATTACACCATCAGCTATCTTGCACAAGTCACTGAGGTTTCCATCTTTGATTGCAATTTTCATTTATTCTTCTACTGGGAACAAGTATACATTTCAACATCTCTCATCTCCATTAGTGTTTTTTCATCAGCAAGTTAGAGGGTCTAAAGCAGGGGTGTCCAAACTTTTTGCAAGGAGGGCCAGATTTGATAAAGTGAAGTGGCCCAGACATTTTTAACTACAGAAATTTCATGCAAATACATACCGTTATGAAATAAATTTCATTGTCCCAATTGTCTTTATTTTTTTAATGGCAAAATAACCAAATATAAGCCACTCAGGCAGATGTGAACAACTTTAAAAACACAAATTCTGCCTTTCATTCATATCTGAAGAGTCAGATAACATTGAACAAACTGTATGAAATAATTTAATTTACAAGAGTTTAAAATTATTTTTGCCTCATGAACATTTTAAACAGGAGTTATAAGTAATGCAAAGTTGTCTATTATTATTAAAACTTAAAACAAGTGAATTTTGCTCTTGTCATTTAAAATATTTTTCAGAAAGTAATAGTTTGTGTCACGTCTACAGGTTCATAACTTCAACAGTATTAACATGGCCACTTCGTAATATTTAATATTAAGTAATTTTTACTTTTGATTTACTTTTGACTCACAGCCCCACGTGATGAATCGCTGTTGTGATGCCAGTTCAGCTTGGAGCTGCTTCACTTTATCAGCGCGGTCACTCCCTGTTAGCTTGTCGTATGTGTTAGCATGTTTAGTCTAGTGTCTCTTAAGGTTGAAATCCTTAAACAAGGCAACAGTCCCTTTACGAATTAGACAAACACAATTGCCTTGATTTTCAGTGAAGAAGTATTGTAATTCCCATTTCTCTTGAAAGCGGCGGCCCTCAATGTCAACTTTCCTCGTTTTCGTTGCAGTCGCCATGGCAGAAATGAGCGGAGGGGGCTCGTGCTGCCACCTTTTGGTAATAGGAGGAATTACAGTTTCAAGTTTCATGATTTTTATTTTTTTTAAATTCAGTTTGACAGTGCAGGCGGGCCATGAATAATACACTATAAGACCGAAGCTGTGGGCCGTATGAAATATGACCGGGGGCCGGATTTGGCCCGCGGGCCGGACTTTGGACATGCCTGGTCTAAAGGATGAAGATCAGCTGATCAGCAGGGCTTTAGAGCTTCTGCAGGACAGACAGTTTTTGGCAGGTGTGGTGATTGAGGTACCCAATTCTTCTGCCGAGCTGCCCCCAACATCATTTATAAGATCCGGATGGACATTAATGATGCCACCCCCACTGACAAGATGGACAGGTAGTGTGATGCTTTTTGTGCCAAATTATCACACAAGTGATAATATTCCTTCTAAATTTCACACACCCCCACAGTGTTGCTAATAACTGCCAAATTCGAATGATCAAAAAAATCTATTCATTTCGGCTTAAAAATCATAAAAACATCAGTTCTTGACCACCGGTGTCTCCTCTCTTGGGAAGCAGGTGGCATGAGTCCATATTTGGAATATCCAGTGTTAACTCCGACACTTGCTTCTTCCATGAATCGGTTGTTCTTATCCACATTGCTTTGATGTCTGGTGTTTTCTCCGTGTGATCTTGAGAGCATTTGAAATCAGGACATTGACCTTATTCTGCTGATAAAGCTCTTACACTCTGCTGGTGAGGGTTTTGATCAGCTGATCCTTCTTGGATCCTTCTCATTTTTGAGGAATTGGATCTCCTACATCCGAGCTTCTCTCCCCATCAGTTCCTTCTTCAAGAGCTTTCTGCTGATTTTTTACTTATTACAGACACTCCACCGTTGCCAGATCCCTTTGCAAGATCCTTCTTCGGCGCCATCACTCTTAGATTTTTGTGGCTATCAAAGGCGGAGCTCTTCTATATTCTCTCTCTTTCTGCTATCATAGGGGACACAATCCATG
Organism: Syngnathus floridae; assembly: GCF_059516105.1. Classification (NCBI taxonomy): domain Eukaryota; kingdom Metazoa; phylum Chordata; class Actinopteri; order Syngnathiformes; family Syngnathidae; genus Syngnathus; species Syngnathus floridae. Next base: position 11,624,088 of record NC_142420.1, on the reverse strand, counting down.
CAACCTGATTGTTGGTTTTTGACTTATCACTGCTAATGGTTTTGAGAGTGAGTTAAGAGATTGTGAATATACGTGCACCGGCGCTGACAGCAGCCGAAGATACAATTCGTACTCAACGAGGCATGTTTTTTTTTTTTTACGGGTGAAAGGAGGGAAGTGGTTGTGATAATATTGGGAAAATAATGAGTAAAGTGAAAGTATTGTGAGATTTGTTTGTTATCCGCGAATGATTCTGGCTGTGTCGCTTGTCGTATTTACGGGGGGAAGAATTCCAGATGCGATTAAATAACGCACTTGTCTTGGCTCTCATATTTCGTAAATTCACGGTTGTAACTGGATATCATCGTTTGGAACATCCTCGTACCATAATTGCTGTGTGTGCACGCCTGCACGTGGGGGTTTGCCCTATGTTATTTGTGGTCTAGTCTTGCTGTTATTTATTACATTTTCAAACACGTACAGTAAGCTGTTTTGAAACAAATTTCAACAACATTTTAATAAATTTCGTAAAACTTATTTTGTAACTTTTTGTATGAAGTGGGAGGGAGGGATGGATGGATGGATGGATGGATGGATGGATGGATGGATGGATGGATGGATGGATGGATGGATGGATGGATGGATGGATGGATGGATGGATGGATGGATGGATGGATGGATGGATGGATGGATGGATGGATGGATGGATGGATGGATGGATGGATGGATTTTCTTCCCCCTGACTGTCTGGCAAAGAAAATGTTTTTACAATCCCTGAGCATGCTCACTGTTACTGGTGTGATATTTTTCCCCTCCAGGTTTTGGTATTCTGGTCCAGCAACTAACCTAATCAGTGACATGCGACACATTTGGGACAGCTTTGTGTCTGTTCAGGACCTGGTGGAGAAGGCAATCTTCCATATTCTGACAGAAGCGCAACCAAACATCGGCCGTTTAATTGGGGAAAACATATCAGACAACATATATTTGTAAAAACATATCATATGAAATTGAGGAAAGAGACGATGACATTTTTGTACCTAATAAGATTCACATGTAAGTCATGCAGTATCAAAATTCGGAATAATGCAACTTTAACTCAATTCTAAATTTGTTTGGAGGTGAAAGACATCACTATCTACCACAACAATATGGCTAAGGTGGTTTAATACAGACACTTAATCAAAATAATACCTTTATTTGTCTTTTTCCTCTTGCTTCTTACACTTGTTCTTATCCACTCTGATTTCACAACAGCAAAGACTCACCTGAAGAGTCTTTTCACCTTTGAACAAAATTAACATATGTTAGATGCACTTTGCAGGATTTTGCGTTTCTAATCGGTATTACCCCTTGCGGTAGAAGAGTGAAATTTATTAAATTTCAATTTACTAAGCATTAATTACTCACGTGTATAGTTTCAGCTAAAGTGTTAATCAGTTATTTAGAATATATGCGAGTAAAAAATGTTCAAATCAAAAGGCTATTATCGACATATATTTCGGGGAAAAATCCTGCAAAGTGCACCCTTAAGTGAAGACATTGCAATAACAATGAGTGGGAGCCTTATACACTGCACTGCCACCTGCTGGTGATTGAATATTATTTCAGAATGCCCTGGGCTCAGCCCAGAAAACAGGTGAGTCGCCTGAGGTGGATATTGCTGCTTAATATATTCCACACATGCAATATCTACAGAATACCATGTATTGACTAGTAGCGACAGAGTATATTATTGCAAACAAAATATTTGACTTCTGCTTTAAAGGAATGTAATTTTCACGCAGCTTTTGTAATCTTAATAGTAAATGTAGTAAATGGTGCAGGTCGATAATCTTCTGGCTGGTTAGTGTACTCAATTCATTCATGGTGTTTTCTGTTGCGTCCTGATTGAATGTCCTGTTAGTTTCATTTGACAAATCTCTCAACTAAAATTACATCTTGTTCTCATAGAATGAGATCGCTGCACACCACAATTTTACCAATTGCCATGGGATTGGCCTGGATCTTGTTTGTGATGATGAACATTAAGCGTCTGGTTATCGAGAAGGAATCCAGGCTGAAAGAATCCATGAAAATAATGGGTCTGAGTGTAGGCACACTGTGGCTCAGTTGGTTCATCAGCACTTTTGTGGTTTGCCTTCTGTCTTCGATACCCCTTCTTCCTCTTTTTAAGGCAAGAACAATTGTCATTTAATGCATTAAGGCATAATACTGAAATTGAACGAACAGGCTCAAATTGTCAGGACCGGAGTGGAAAAGGAGCAGGATGACCAAGTGCAGCTTGGACCAGGGTTTATTGGCGGAACTCAAAATGCAGACTCGGTAAACTGACATAACTGATTAACAAAACCTAACAACAAGACTGACCGAAAAAGACGTGAAACAAAATGGCAGGGTAACATTACCAATGACAGCAACTGGAACCAAAAAACACATCATGACATTAACACACAACAATGATCCGACGGGGAGTGAGGGGCAGACAGGACTTATATACACGACAGGTAACAAGAGGCAGGTGGGAATAATCAAACTAATCATGGGCACACAGGAGGGGAGGGGCGATCACACAGACAGAAACCAAGACAACCGACACTTAGTGGAACAGCTGGGGCTGAGGCGTGACACAAGTGTAGTAGTAGTAGTGTACGCAGTAGTTTTTCATCTCTGCTTTTATTGTATAGTTTTGCCCATGTGTTGTGGTATAGAGTGAACTTTTTTGAATAATGTTTCTCTTTTTTTGTTTCTAATTTGGTGAGATCATGCCATACAGCAGTGTGGCTATTGTGTTTTTTTTCCTGATATCATTTGCCATTGCCAATATCACACTGTGTTTCCTCATGAGTACATTCTTCTCCACCGCCAACATGGCTACTGTATTTGAGGGGTTCCTGTCCTTGAGCTTCCATGCGATATACACACTGATTTTTTCATTCGCAAAAGGCGTCTCTAAGACAACTATAATATTTGCTGTAAGCAATATGAACATTTTACAATGAATGTGTCGTGTCTGCTAAATGCGCCTTTAAAAGTGTTTTTATTTTGCTGTGTTTTGTTTTTGCTTCTTTTCTCAGAGCTTTCTGTCTCCCGTGGCCTTTGGACATGGCTCTGGGTATTTTGGTCATTTCGAACACAGAGTTGTTGGGATACAGTGGCACAATTTAGAGTCCAGTAAGAAGAAGCCAGACACACTCAACCTTGCTACATTTTTAGGGATGTTTTATGTGGATGCCTTCATCTATGCTTCTGCAGCCTGGTATATTGAAGCTGTTTTCCTGGTAGGTGTGAATTTTGCTTTTATTTTTTAGTAAATGGCCATTTTCGAAATTTCATGTGATTGAATCAAAAGTCGGTCTGTAACATCCCTATCACGAACAGACGGGGCGGAACTCCCACCACCAGCAGAGCTTTGTCCACATCCTGAGGGAGGCATGTGTCTCTGTCTGGATGTGTCTGAGTCAACCATGTTCCATGCCTTCATCGTTGAAGTGGCTGATGAGACCTGTGGCCGTAAGCTAGTCGATACCTGTTGTGGCGGCAACCGCCGAACCCACTGGTGGACACCGGTGGTAAGTAATGCCATCAAGCAGAAGGAGTTCTGTCAGGTCTTTTTAGCCTGTGGAAATTCAGAGGCAGCTGACAGGTACCGGGGCGGCCAAGCAGCACGCAGTTTCGGCTGTTGCTGAGACAAAGACTCGGGTGTGGGAGGTGTCCGGCGACACCATAGAGAAGGACTTCTGTGCGGCTTTGAGAAAATTATGGTCCACCATCCAATGCCTCAGGAGAAAGCAGTGCACTGTTTAACACTGTACAGTGGAGATGGAGTGCAGCTGACCTCGACTCGGGACGTGGGGAGAATACTTCAAAGACCTCCTCAATTTTACCGACACGCCTTCCATTGTATAAGTAGAGCCTGGAGACTCTGAGATGGCCTCTCCCATCTCTGGGGTTGAAGTCACAGAGGTAGTTAAAAAGCTCCTCGCTGGCAGGACCCCGGGAGTACATATCGCCCGGAGTTCTTAAAGGCTCTGTATGGTGTGGGGCTGTCCTGGATGACACGCCTCTACAGCATCGCATGGACATTGGGGACAGTGCTTCTTGTTTGGCAGACTGGGGTTATGGTCGCCCTTTTTAAGTAGGAGTAATGGAGGATGTGTTCCAACGACAGAGGAATCATCTCAGACCAGTGTTCCCTCTAAGCTGCGCAGCTGCGCAATTGCGCACTGGTCGCACAAGAAACTCCATGATGCGCACAAAATAAAATTCAGCATCAATCTAAGTGGATTGATTGATGATTTTCTTTCTGGGCCTTTTTGTAGTGTAAATCAGTAATTGACAGGTGTCCAGCCAATGATATGTTATGGTTCACTTACACTAGATAGCCAATCATAGGATTGACAGCGCCTGAACATGTGTCCTACCCATCCGTGCCGCGCAGGTTAACTAGCTAACGACAGTGCGGTGGAGTCAAGCGATGCAAATGCTAAATTAGCTAATCATGGCAAAACGAATGAGTAGCGACGCATCGACTCACGAAGCCAAAATAAATAAGAGATGCGGCAGTTCTTTTAAGATTGAATAGCTGCCGGAGTGTGTGCAAGTACAAGAGGAAAGAGGATTTCTCTTTTTCGAATGAGAAAGGTCTCCTGCTAAACATGCAGTGAAAGCCAAAGTGGTGGGCGAGTTTACGGAGGGAAAAATATGGAAGGAATGAAAGTTGGACTACCTCAAGCGTCACATTCAGCAGAAATATCATTTGAAAGCTATTGAAATTGTCTGAAGACTCAAGATGGGACAGAGGATTGGTACATTATTGCGAGAGATAGCAAAAGTCCGACAGAAAAGGAACGAGCTGTCACACAAAACAAAATCCGACCCCGAGCAAGTTAAAGTTGTCGTTGACAATATTTTTTTTATTTATTTATTTATTTATTTATTTATTTATTTATTTATTTATTTATTTATTTATTTATTTAATCAATCTGGTTTTGCAAACAGTGGTCCACAGTGTGCAGAGGGAGCTTGTTTGTTTGCACAGACACTTGAAAAATTAAAGGGAACACTGCCTCAGACTCCCTTGTAGGGTCTAGTCAGGAGTGTTGGAGATCCGTCGGGAGGTCGGATCTCTTGGTCTTCGTCCTTGCCTTGGAACAGTGGACCAGCTCTATTACCTTCGACAGGATCCTCGAGGGTGCATGGGAGTTCGCTCAACCAGTCCACATGTGTTTTGTGGACTTGCAGAAGGTGTTCAGCCTTGTCTCTCAGGGAGTTCTGTGAGGGGTGCTGATAAGGGCACTATCACCGGTGCCAGAGTGAGGTCCACATTTCCCTCAGTAAGTCGGATGTAGTGCAAGTTTATCGTATGAAGAAAATGTGGTTTACCTGTCAAGCAATTCAAAGAGTCCACCATCAGGATTGACACACCACACTAACCCTGGGGAGATCATGCTGAGCAAAACGAAAGTGGGTCGTGGTTGCCCACAAATCTTCTGTTGCATTGTGGTTCTTTACACTAAAATTAAGGCTTTATAAAACCTCCCCCATACTTGTGTAAAAGATAAAGCTTCCCCGTTCCCTTGTTAATCATTCTCACACTGTTGTGCATGTGTTGTACCTTTAGAGCAGGGATGTCAAACTCATTTTTGTCATGGGCGCATCATAGTTTCCTTCAGAGGGGCATTATTCAAGATTCAAGATTCAAGAGTTTTTTATTCGCCATGTTTGAGCGTGCCAAACAAGGAATTTGACTTCGGTAAATCACAGCCTCTGTTCAACATTTAGGTGACTAACAACAACACTCAGGACATGTGAAGAACGAAAGATATTCTCAAACATCCCCTGATCTTAAACTGATCTTAAACTCCCAAGAGGGCAAGGAAAAACTCAAAACTCCAGCTAGGGGAAATGAGAAACCTTGAGAAGAGACCACAGATGGGAGGGTCCCCTCTTCTAGGATGACCAGGCTGCAATGGATGCAGAGAGGACACATAGTACAAACAGTGTAGACAAAAAAGGTATGGAAAGCGGGATGTTATTGCACAGTAATGACTCTGAGACTCTAAGAGTGGTGTGAGTTCATCAGAGCGACAGCCTGGGGGAAGAAGCTGTCTCTGTGTCTGCTGGTTTTAGTGTACAGAGCTCAATAACGCCGTCCGGAGGGGAGTAGTTCAAACAGACTGCAACCTGGGTGAGAAGGGTCTGTAGAGATGTTACTTGCACGTTTCCTGGTCCTGGACAAGTACAAGTCTTGGATAGATGGGAGGTTGATTCCAATTATCTTTTCTGCAGTCCTTATTGTCCGTTGCAGTCTGTGCTTGTCTTGTTTGGAGGCCGATCCAAACCAGACAGTGATGGAGGTGCAGAGGACAGACTGGATGATGGCAGTGTAGAAGGTCTTCAGCAGCTCCCGCGGCAGGTTGAACTTCCTGAGCTGTCTCAGGAAGTACAGCCTCTGCTGGGCCTTCTTCCAGACAGAGTCTATTTGGCCGGTCCATTTCAGGTCCCGAGAGATTGTGGTTCCCAGGAACTTGAAGGTGTTTGTGGAGAGAATAGTATTACTGCGAATAGTGAGGGGTGAAAGTGGTGAAGGGCCTCGCCTGAAGTCCACTGTCATCTCCACGGTCTTGAGCGGGTTCAGCTCCAGGTGGTTTTGGCTGCACCAGTGGACCAGCCGCTCCACCTCCTGTCTGTACGCAGTCTCATCACCGTCCTGGATCAGTCCGATGAGAGTGGTGCCGTCTGCATACTTCAGGAGCTTCACAGGAGAGTCACCTGCGGAGAAATCGTTGGTATAGAGAGAGAAGAGCAGTGGGGAGAGGACGCACCCCTGAGGGGCTCCAGTATTGATGGTCCGGGTGTCAGATGTGATGCTTCCCAGCCTCACATGCTGTCTCCTGTTGGTCAGGAAGCTGGTGATCCACTGACAGGCGGAGGCAGGCACCGCGAGCTGGATGAGCTTCTGTTGGAGGATGTCAGGAGCGATGGTGTTGAACGCCGAGCTAAAGTCCACAAACAGGATCCTGGCGTACGTTCCTGGGGTGTCCAGGTGTTGCAGGATGTAGTGCAGTCCCATGTTGACCGCATCATCCACCGACCTGTTTGCCCGGTAGGCAAACTGGAGGGGGTCCAGCAGGGGGCCTGTGACATCCTTCAGGTAGTTCAGCACTAACCTCTCGAAAGATTTCATGACCACAGATGTCAGTGCGACAGGTCTATAGTCATTCAAACCTGTGATGGCGGGCTTCTTGGCCACTGGAACGATGGTGGAGCTCTTGAAGCACGAGGGCACCTCACACAGCTCCAGGGAACGATTGAAGATCCGTGCAAAGGTGGGCGCCAGCTGCTCAGCGCAGACTTTCAAGCAGGAAGGAAAATAAGCCAAAGATTACCAAAACAGCAAGTATCACAACAACTATCAGGTCACTGACTTACCGGTGTGATTCTTAGGGGTGACGTCATTGTCCTCAAAGCTGCTTGTCCCCATAAAAGACTCAATATTGTCATTTTCATAAAAGCTGAGTGATGGGATCTGTTTACCACTGTTGGATTTTTGGTCCACAATTTGGGAAGCGCGCTATCCACGCCTTACGGCAAAAGGCATAGCCAATCACCTGTTATCCAATTTACTCACCGCATGCTTGTTTTATTTCTTCAGTTTTAGGAAAAGGCTAAGACACCGAAACAAAATTTAGACTTACACAGGTTGGTTGAGTTCAATCACAATTCTTGTTAAGAAAGCTTTATTTTCAGGAAAGGACAATACAGTGCTGGGCCTTTCGTGCGACCATGCTCAAGAGCAGAAGGTCTCCATTCAGAAAAGGCAACATTTAAGGTTCTTTGGTCAGCTTATATTCAGTTGCACATGCCGGTGTGGGCAGAGTTTGATGGGTGATGAGTCTTTGGGGTGGGGCAAGTTCGCAGTAGAGTTTGGTTCCATGGGAGTGGGTGCTGGTTCGGTGAGAGCTGGTTCCGTGGTGGTGGGTGCTGATTATGGGCGATTCGGTGTGTGTGAGGGCTGTTGTCTTTCATACCGTCTTTGGGCCTTGGCGATCACCTTTGGCCGGGTTCTTGGTTGTTTTTCCTCCTGCCGCTCTTCCTCTGGCACCTCTACCGGTTTTATCTCCAAGTGTCCTTCCTGTAGACCATTCTTGCACATACATCCACTTCGCCCACTGTCGCACACCGTCCATTCATCATTCTTTCAATTTTGTCATTTTGTACGGAATTATGTGAGCTTTTGGCTGTGACATCATCAATTTATTAATGTTCCCTGACTATGCAAAATTTGTACTCACCACTTAACATGTTTTTGTTTGTTTGTTCTTTTGATACTCCTTGTACTTGCTTACGTCATCACATTCTTAGTTTAATCATGCTTCCAACCATATCTTTTCTTTGTTAGGTAAAATATTTCCCTCTGTCCAGAACGTTCAGTAGTAATCAAAAACTGGCGTCTAGCATTAGTCAAAACATGAGATATAATCAAGTACTGAATATTTTTAGACGACTTTGGCAGTGTCCGTGATTTAGAAAATCATCAGGCATGCATTAAACAGTTCCTTAAGGGTCATTATGCTATTCGGGCAATATATCAAAAACATTTGTTATTTCAAAGTGCTCAGAAATATATATCAGATCAAAACCCTTTCTCATTACCACTTATCAAAAATGTCTAGTTATGTCTTCTTTATTGATTTGGTGTGTATGTATAATTATATGCTTAAAATGTTTCTTTTATTGATTCAATATATGAATATACTTGTCTGCTTGTGTACTTTATTCAATGAGGTTTGAGCATATCTGTTTTTGTAGCTAGGCAGGACTTTTTGTATTTCAAACCCATTCCTTCACTCCCTCTGTTGACCTCAGTTAAACTGAGGTCACCAAAACCGTTGATACCACCAGGGTCCCTCTGTTGGCACACCACGTCCCTCTGTGGAGCAGCTTCAAGTCCCTCTGTGGGGCTGCCAATGAGTGAGAAAAATAAATATAGATAAAATTCATACCCAGGCAATTGGCCTAGACCAAACCTGGGCAAATTACGGCCCGCGGGCCACATCCGGCCCTTTGTGCGTCCCTGTCCGGCCCGCATGAGGCCAATCGTAATAATTTTTTTTTTTTTAAATTAGTGTCGTGCGTACAATACAACTGTTTCGCTTTTATTTTGAAAGGCGTCGCACTTCCGTGTAGCGTACGTGTATGTGAGCTGTGCGTGAAGGTGAATAGTGCGAAGTAATGTTGCCCGAGAAACGTGTGCTGACCTTCAGAAAGAAAAGTTGACAAGGAGCGCCGTGTTTTCAACAAGACATGGACTGCCAAGTATTTCTTTACAGAAATGAAAGGTAAAGCCATGTGCCTGATTTGTGGTACACAGGTCGCTGTGTTTAAAGAATATAATTTGAGTCGCCACTACACAACCAAGCATGAGAAAAAATACATCTGTCTGATAAACAGGGCGCATCAGAGGCTGATGCATTGCTAGCAAAACTGCAAGCCCAACAAGGACTTTTTATCAAACTTCACACCCAGAGATGGAGCGGCTTTGTCATTTGAGGAAAAGTTAAAGAAGTTAAGAATAAATTGTATTGATTAATAATTGTTTTTTTATTTGACCTTTACACCACAATTTCACATAGCTTAATATAAATATAAACAGAATAATTGTATTCTTCTAATTACCAGTACCAACTATTTAAAATACATAATTTAGTGCGTTTTACAATGGACGAAAATTGAGCAGGTTTACATTATCGTAGGTGTGGCCCTCTGACACAACTCAGGTTTTTCATGTGGCCCCTTGTAAAAATTAATTGTCCTCCCCTGGCCTAGACGACATTCCAGTGACAGCATGGAACTATCAAGGAGAGATGGCAGGGGAGATCCTTAAAAAGTGAGAAGATTCCTGGAAAGGTGCTGACTCCTATTATTTTAGACCACGGCGATGCGCAGAACTGTAGTAGCTACAGAGGTGTTGTTATGTTGATCAAGCAAAGCATGAAGTTATGGGAAAGAATGTTAGAAGCGAGGCTTGGAAATCTCTATTGGCCAAAATAATGGAGAGTGTGGCAGAGATGAAGAAGGGACATGCAGATGGTTGGTGTGACAGGACAGAAAGATTTGGAAACGATTGCTCTGTTGCCGCGGCCCCTAACAGGAGCGCCCGAAAGAAGAGGAAGATGAGAAAAAAATGCGAGCGAAAAATACATAAACAAATAACGAAATACATACATACATATATATATGTACATATATATACAGACAGACATCGAACGATCGCCCATTCAGTCACTTAGTCATTTAGTCTCGGTCATTCTGTCACTCGGTCACTCAGTCATTCAGTCAGTCACTCAATGAATCAGTCAATCAATCAATCAACCCATAAATCAATCAATCAATCTCTCACTCACTCACTCACTCACTCACTCACTCACTCACTCACTCACTCACTCACTCACTCACTCACTCACTCACTCACTCACAAGTGTTAACTAATTTGTAATAGTATTGCAAGCAGTTTAAACTCTAATGGAATATGTGAATGTCCATATCATTTTTATCAAATTCTAATCCTACTTTACCTTTGTATAAGGCACAGGTGTCAAACTCATGGCCCGGGGGCCAGATGCAGCCCGCCACATCATTTTATGTGGCCCGCGAAGGCAAATTGTGCTTCAAATTCATGTGTCATTACTCGAATTGCAAATTGTCTTCACTTTTAATAATATTTTATGTTTAAATATTTGACCAGTTTTTCCTCGTCTGATTTGAAAACGAGTTACTTGTCAGTTTGTTTTGTAGCTTTTACTGTATATAATATGAGGTGCTCATACATTTATTTGGGGTGACAGTCATAACGGCCCTCCAAAAGAAGCTATGACTACAATGCGGCCCGCGAAAAAAAAAATTGACACCCCTGGTATAAGGGATAGCCTTCTCAAAGCATAGTCATCGTAATTTATTCAATCTGTTGTTTTACTAACATTTAATCATTGATCAATCACGTATTTTAAATCATGCTTTTCCTCCTTCGAAGTGACGATGTACTTCAAACCCAAACGCCACCATTTTATAGGGAAAGAAAAATTTGTTGAATCTATTTGTTTACGACATAATACTCCTGCAGTCATCTTAAATTTGTTCAATTTATCAATCTCTTCCATTGTTTATCCTGCAAATGAATCACGTGAATAATGTGTTATTCAAACTTTAACGTTCATAAGTTATCCACCTGTTCCCAATTCGTTTGTAGTCTATATGTTATTGTTCCAATTTTTTACATTTAATACTCTCCCACCTATTTGATCCTATCTTGTAAAGGTCTATTATAAGCTACTTTAAAACTCTCCACACTTGTTATCAGGCTATGGCTCCATTTCACGATGTTGTCTCCCATTCACTTCATTTCTGCCGAGCTGGTTCTTCTCCTCCGTCTAGCATGTTGAAGACTTAAAAAACATCAAATCTGAAAACACTTAAAATCTCACAATTCCCCCCTTTATTTTTATTTTATTTTTCCCCCCCTCCCCCTTTTGACACATTCTAAAAATGTGTCACTATGGTTAAAAAGTAAAAATAATAATGTCCATTGTAACATACCCGTCGCTGGC